>NC_048593.1:35069900-35102400 GCF_013265735.2 Oncorhynchus mykiss | reverse complement strand
TCTTTTCATCTCTCTCTCTTGCTATCTCTCTCTTGCACTTTCTGTCTTGCTCTCTTTCTCCTTCTCTGTCTCTCTCTTGCTCTCCCTGTCTCTCTGTGTCTCTCTCTCTCTCCTTCTCTCTCTCAGTGCAGACTGAGAGTGTTTTGTAGTCCTGGATGTTTTCTTTCAATTTCTCGAAGGTTAGTTTAGCAGTACCCACTTTTTTTTCTAGGGACGAAGAGGACAGAGTTTTACTTTCCTGGGGTTTTGAACGGTGTGGTGTGCGCGATGAGTACATTTGGTGGGTAGGCTGATTGCTAGTGGAATATTTTTAAGGAATGTGCTGGTGCCGATTTCTCCTCTTTCAGCTCCTTCAACTAGGGTGGCGAATCTGCCTCTGTATATTATGGATGATCATATCCCGGAACAGGCTGAGTCGGTTTGGTAAGCTTGCTAACGGTTTTCGTATACTGCCGGCAGGTTTTCAGGCAGATGCCGTTAAGCATGTAGTTTTGTTCTGGGGCAAGTGTTCATGTTTCTGAATAACATTTGAGCAACAGTTAAATGTGCATTTTAAAGTGAGGCATGGGGAGGGGCTCTATGCAGGGTTTCCCAGCACAGGCAGTCTACGGTGCTTTGAGTGTGGGGATTTGGGTCATAAGAGCTTTGCGTGGCCACATAAAGGCCATAGACGAGGTGAGGTTACCATAACCAGTGGGGGAAATCGAGGTCAACGTGCAGGTGGCCATGAGATACAGGCAGCAGAGGCTGGATCTAGTCATGTTATGGATGGTGGTGTAGATGAGGCTGGGTCTAGTCATGCTATGGATGGTGGTGTAGATGAGGCTGGGTCTAGTCATGTTATGGATGGTGGTGTAGATGAGGCTGGGTCTAGTCAGGTTATTGATGGTGGTGTAGATGAGGCTGGGTCTAGTCAAGTTATTGATGGTGGTGTAGATGAGGCTGGGTCTAGTCATGCTATGGATGGTGGTGTAGACGAGGCTGGGTCTAGTCATGTTATGGATGGTGGTGTAGATGAGGCTGGGTCTAGTCATGTTATGGATGGTGGTGTAGATGAGGCTGGGCCTAGTCAGGTTATGGATGGTGGTGTAGATGAGGCTGGGTCTAGTCGTGCTATAGATGGTGGTGTAGATGAGGCTGGGTCTAGTCATGCTATGGATGGTGGTGTAGATGAGGCTGGGTCTAGTCAGGTTATTGATGGTGGTGTAGATGAGGCTAGGTCTAGTCAGGTTATTGATGGTGGTGTAGATGAGGCTGGGTCTAGTCATGCTATGGATGGTGGTGTAGACGAGGCTGGGTCTAGTCATGTTATGGATGGTGGTGTAGATGAGGCTGGGCCTAGTCAGGTTATGGATGGTGGTGTAGATGAGGCTGGGTCTAGTCAAGCTATGGATGGTGGTGTAGATGAGGCTGGGTCTAGTCATGTTATGGATGGTGGTGTAGATTAGGCTGGGTCTAGTCGTGCTATGGATGGTGGTGTAGATGAGGCTGGGTCTAGTCATGCTATGGATGGTGGTGTAGATGAGGCTGGGTCTAGTCATGTTATGGATGGTGGTGTAGATGAGGCTGGGTCTAGTCATGCTATGGATGGTGGTGTAGATGAGGCTGGGTCTAGTCATGCTATGGATGGTGGTGTAGATGAGGCTGGGTCTAGTCATGTTATGGATGGTGGTGTAGATGAGGCTGGGTCTAGTCAGGTTATGCTAGTGGAGGAGCAGAGTATAGTGGGGAAGGGCAAGTGACGAGGGGTGGTGGAGGAGGGTGTCAAGCGGGAGAGGAAAAAGGGAAAGATGAAAGGAGGTGGGAGGGGAGAGGCTGGTGTTGTCAAAGGCACTTAGGAACCTTTGCCTTGTGCTGGGTGGGAGGCCCGGACTAGAGAGAAAGGGCAGCTGGTCAGGATGGGAGATGCAAATGAGGAGGAAGGTGAGTCTGAGGAAGAGGGCGATGAGGTGGCTTCCTTTCCAGACTCTTCCTCAATGGGTTCAGAGCTGACAGAGGAGTCAAAGTCCCTGGTGAGGGAACTGTCAAGGTTCCTGAATGAGACTAAAAGGAAAAAGGTTCATCTTGAAGATTTTTTTTGCGATCCTGGAAAGTTTGTAAGATCAGTACAACATGCTATGAAAAAAAAATGAGTGGCATGGTGTCCTCTCACCCAGGAAACGTTTTAGGTTGAGGAAGTGGGTCACAACCGTGTGTAACGGTCTACCTTCAGATGCTGAATAGTTTTTATGTGGAACTGGGGATTTTTGAGCTTTGCTATTGGTCTCTTTCTTTGCTGGCTTTTCTCCCACTTGTTATGGAGACTCTTCGGGTTAGGCTTGCTTAAAACTTCTTAGGGCTAGGCTTCCAATCAGCGGGAAACCTGTCGACAACATCCGGTGAAATTGGAGGCCGCGCAATTCAAATAAATAATCATAATATTAAACATTTATGAACACACTTATATCGGTTAAAAGCTTAAATTATTGTTCATCTAACTGCATTGTCTGATTTACAATGGATTTTACAGTGAAAGCATACCATGCGATTGTTTGAGGACGGCGCCCAACATCAACATATTTTTCAACCAGCACAGGCTTCATAAAATCACAAATAGCGATTAAATAATCACTTACTTTTTGAAAATCTTCATCTGTTTGCAATCCCAAGGGTCCCAGCTACAACATGCATGGTTGTTTTGTTAGATAAAATCCTTCTTTATATCCCAAAAGTCTGTTTAGTTGGCACAATCGATTTCAGTAATCCACTCGTTCAACATAAAGACAAAGGAATACCGCTAAACTTTGTTAAAACAAGTCAAACTATGTTTAATCCTCATGTACCCTAAAATGTAATTAACCTATAATATTTCATACGGAAGGAAGTATGTTCAATAGAAAAGTAAAATTAGCAAGTGTGCGTCCTCTTCATCGCGCGCCCCCAGACTGATTTCCAACTGTGAATCCTGGTACCAAAACTCAAAATTCTTCCTCGTTTTGGAAGAAACCAGCCTGAAGCCTTGAACGAAAACTGTTGACATCCAGTGGAAGCCATAGGAATTGCAATCTGGGAGCTGGAATTGCATAGGACCCATAGCTTTCCATTGAAAGAGTATGGGATCTCAAAATAAAAAAATAGGTTGGTTTTTCTTTGGATTTTCGGCTACCATATCAATTGTGTTATAGTCTCATACATTATTTTAACATTTCTACAAACTTCAAAGTGTTTTATTTCCAGTGATACCAAATATATGCATATCCTGGCTTCTGGGCCTGAGTAACAGGCAGTTTACTTTGGGCACGTCAGTCAGGCGGAAATTGAGAAAAAAAGGACCCTAGCCTATAAATGGTGCCAGAGAAGCAGGAAAGAGAGTCTTTTGGGTGAATATGTAAAACAAAAGAAAGTTCTTGTTTCTGCAGGAGATATGATGAATGAAGTCGTTTGGGGGCTCTGGAGGAAAAGGGCAAGTCTGCTGAGCCATGGAACAAATGTTAGTGCAGGGGTGGCAGTCCTTTTTGCACCGGGGCTGTCTGGAAAAATTTGCTCCTCAAAGGAGGTGTGTACGGGTAAACTGCTTGTAGTAAAAGCAGAAATTAACAACAGGAGTTTTGCCTTTATAAATGTGCATGTGCCTAACACAGGGAGAGAGGTGTATTAGACAGGAGCTCTCACAGGTAGCGGCTGAGGAGACACTGGTGGTCGGCGGGGACTGGAACTGAACAATGGATTTTACGAAAGATATAAATGGGGAGGAGCCTCATCCAGGCTCAGTGGAGGTGTTAAGGGATATCATTAATCAGTTTGACCTAGTGGATGTTTGGAGAACTAGACATCCCAACAGAAGACAGTAGACATGGGTGAAGGTCTTTGGAGCTAGGATGAGCGCAGCCAGACAAGATGTCCAGAAATCAGAGCAATAGGCTGTTGGGCGCTACCATTCTCCCGGTGGGCTTTTCGGCTCATCACATAACCATGGCTCGGCTGTGTATTTCACCAGGGCCTTGGCAGGCATCCTATTGGAAGATTAATGTAAAGCTCTTACAAGATGCCACTTTTTGCTCAGGTTTCTATAGTTTTTGGGAAAGATGGGGGCAGCGAAGAGAGGAGTATGAGTCTCTGAGTCAATGGTGGGATGTGGGAAAAGTCTAAATTCTGCTTTCTGTCAACAGTATACAGCTCTCTCATCCTCAGAGGCTAGGAGAGTATTGTGGGAACTTGAGTGTAGTATCAATAAAGTGTAGGTAGAGCTGGTGGGGCAAGGCAATGTAGGCCTCCAGGCCAATTTAGCTGAATTACGTAAGGAGCTGGGCAGTTTTTTCCAGGTTCAAGCAAAGGGCTTGTATGAAGATGTTGTATGCTGGGGCGTCATGTATGGTCAAGGTGGGTGGGGGACTCAGTAGGCCAGTCTGGGTGAGACAGGGCATTAGACAAGGATACCCTCTATCGGGGTAGTTATAAACACTAGCCATTGAAACTCTTTGGAGCCTCCTATGCAGGAGACTGCAGGGAGTGTGTTGACAGGCATAGCAGTGTCGGTGTATGCAGATTACGTGATGGTCAGGGATGGGTAGGATATGCAGGCACTAGAGACTAGTCTGAAGGTGTACGAGGGAGCTTTGTCAGCTACGAGCTTCGTCTGTTATGTGGGGCATGGAGGGATAGGACCCCCCCTCTGCTTCCAGGGGGTTGGCAGTGGGGTTGTGAAGGGCTTAACATTTTGGGGGAGTACCTGGGCTCGGAGAGGTGGGTCAGGAAGTGGTGTCTCCTGTCCCAAGTGTCATATAGAGGAAGGGTGCTGATAATCAAAATCAAAATCACAGGCATCCTCCCTGTGGCATAAACTGGCTGTCCTCAACCCCCCGCCGGTCTGCTTGCAGATCTGCAACCAAGTTGGTGGATTTTTTCTGGTCGGGCCGTCACTGGCTGAGGGTCGGCAGTGTTCATGACCATACATGAAGGAGGACAGGGCCTGGTGGAACTGGAGAGCAGGGTGGCTGCGTTCCGACTAAAGGCGGCGCAGAGACTGCTGTACCATACTGATGTTGGCTGGAGGGAACCAGCATGCGCACTGCTGAGGAGAGCTGGCAGATTCGGGTTGGACCGGCAGCTGTTCTTGGGGTGGCAGGTAGCCTAGTGGTTAGTGCATTGGGCCAGTAACCGAAAGGTTGCTGGATCAAATTCCCGAGCTGACAGTAAAAATCTGTCATTCTGCCGCTGAGCAAGCAGTTAACCCACGGTTCCCTGGTAGTCTGTCATTGTAAATAAGAATTTGTTCTTAACTGACTTGCCTAGTTAAATTGAACAAAAAATAGTTACTGAGGCTGGAGAGGCAGAGTACAGCAGGTCTCTCTGATTTTTTCTCTACTGTGTTGAGGGCCTGGCTGCTGCAAAGGCCGACACGACAAGGGGGTATGGAGCCTGGGCTGTGGGTGTGGCAGGAGCCTGTCTTCTATAATCCAGCTGTCCTTTTGAGATCGGTTCAGTCGGCCACCCTGCAGAAGCGACTGATGGCAGCGGGTTTACTAAGGCTGGGTGACCTGCGACTGCTGGGGGAGGGGGATGGAAATCCCCGGAAGTCCTTGCAAAACAAACAGGACTAACATCTCTTAGACTGCTGGAGAGATTCCTGGAGGAGGTCCAGGAGGCGTTGTCTGAGCCGGTAAGGGGGGGGTATTTGAGCGGCCAAAGGGGGAGGGCCACCAATGTTTTGCCACTGCAGGTGACAGGAGACAGGAGACTGGGGACTAGCAAGGGGGTCTGGAGGACTTGTTGGACTCCTAGCCTGGGGGAGTTTGAGGGTGTGGGAGGTAAAGATCTCTACAATCTCTGCATTAAGGTGAGGAAGATTAGGAGTCTAATAGGAGTGAAGGCACATCAGTGGCAGGGGCTATGTAGGGCGGAGCGTATGGTGGGTTTTAGATGGAGGAGGCTCTACAAACTCCCAGTACCAAAGAGGACAGGGGACCTCCAGTGGAGTGTTCAACATGGAGCCCTGACCACTAAAAGCTGGTTGGCACAGGTTGACCCGGGAGTTGGACAGGGGTGTCCTTTCTGTGTCATGAGTGAAACAGTGCATCATGTGTTTTCTGTGTGAGCCAGGTTAATGCCATTAATGTCTCTGTTGGAATGTCTGTGTGAGAGGTTGGGGGTGGAGTTTACTGATGGGATGTTTATAATGGGGTACATGTATTCAAATAAGGAAAGGCCAAATGTGTGTTGTTGAATTGTTTGTCTGCTCAGGCTAAGTTGGCTATTTGGCTAACAAGCAGGAACAGGGTCAAAGGTGGGGGGATAACAGACTCTTTACTATTATTTAATGGGATGTTCTCGGCGCGCCTCACGGCATTCCCGACACAGCATATCTCCTGAAATATCTCCACACTATTACTCATATTGAGTTCTATAAAATGATAAAAAGTGTGGAGATATTTCAGGAGATATGCTGTGTCGGGAATGCTGTCTGTACAGCTGGGGAAGATGGACTGGATATACGGTTGTAGAAGTTGTGAGGTTTCGGTTATTGTGATGTTGTTTTGTATCGTGGGGTAGAGGGCAAGGTGAGTATGCAGCACCAGGGACATTTCTTGTTTAAAGGGGGTGGGGGGATGGGGGGTGGTAGTGGTGAGGTTTTATGAAATGAGGATATATCATTAAAGAAAGACAAAAAGTAAAAGTCTCTTTCACTCTCGCTCTATACTCTCTCTCTCTCTCTCTCTCTCGCTCTCTCTCTCTCTCTCTCTTCTCTCTCTCTCTCTCTCCCACTCTCATGATCTCTCTCACTCTCTCCTTCTCTCTCTCTGTTTCTCTCAATGTATTTCTTTCTTCCGTCTCTTTATCTTTCTCTTTCTTCCCATGTCTCCTCTCTTGTTCTCTTTCGCTCGTTCTCTCTAGCTTTCCCTCCACCTCTCTCTTCTCTATCTCTCTCTCTCTCTCTCTCTCTCTCTCTCTCTCTCACCACTCTTTGTGGAGCTGACTGTGGACACTGTGGAGACATTCAAGCACACTGTCTCGCAGATTGTATTAGTCTTTTACAGTCTTTCCCAATTGTTAACATATGTTTTCAGAAACTAAATCTCAGGTACTCAAAACTCTAAACACAAAACCGTTAGCCAATTTCCCCAAATCTCACAGACATCTTGCAAAATGAAACACAGCAATCAAAACCATGTACTCCCTGCTCAAAATGAAACTCTGCCTACAAATTACAAACACACACACATCAAATGAATCTAACTTAGTGACAACCGAGATCATACTGATGTGACCTATTCAAAACACTACTATCAGGGAATAGGAGCTTAACTACTTCTATGCTCGCTTCGAGACAAATAACACTGAAACATACATGAGAGCACCAGCTGTTCTGGACGACTGTGTGATCACGCTCTCCGCAGTCGATGTGAGCAAGACCTTTAAACAGGGCAACATTCACAAGACTGCAGGGCCAGACGGATTACCAGGACATGTACTGGAAGCATGCGCTGACCAAATGGCAAGTGTCTTCACTGACATTTTCAACCTCTCTCTGTCTGAGTCTGTAATACCAGCATGTTTTAAGCAGACCACCATAGTCCCTGTGCCCAAGAACACTAAGGTAACCTGCCTAAATGACTACCGACCCGTAGCACTCACACCTATAGCCATGAAGTGCTTTGAAAGGCTGGTCATGGCTCACATCAACACCATTATCCCAGAAAACCTAGACCCACTCCAATTTGCATACCGCCCTAACAGATCCACAGATGATGCCACCACTATTGCACTCCACACTGCCTTTTCCCACCTGGACAAAAAGAACACCTATGTGAGAATGCTATTCTACAGCTCAGAGTTCAACACCATAGTGCCTCAAAGCGCATCGATAAGCTAAGGACCATGGGACTAAACACCTCCCTCTGCAACTGGATCCTGGACTTCCTGACGGGCCGCCCCCCAGGTGGTAAGGGTAGGTAACAACAGATGCGCAAGCTGTTCCTCAACACAGGGGCCCCTCAGGGGTGCGTGCTCAGTCCCCTCCTGTACTCCCTGTTCACTCATGACTGCACGGCCAGGCATGACTCCAACACCATTATTAAGTTTGTCGATGACACAACAGTGGTAGGCCTGATCACCGACAACAACTAGACAGCCTATAGGAATGAGGTCAGAGACCTGGCCGTGTGGTGCCAGGACAACAACCTGTCCCTCACCGTGAACAAGACAATGGAGATGAGTGTGGACTACAGGAAAAAAGAGGACAGAGCAAGCCCCCATTCTCATCGATGGGGCTGTAGTGGAGCAGGTTGAGAGCTTCAAGTTCCTTTGTGTCCACATCATCAACAAACTAACATGGTCCAAGCACACCAAGACAGTGGTGAAGAGGGCATGACAAAACCTATTCTCCCTCAAGAGCCTGAAAAGATTTGGCATGGGTCCTCAGATCCTCAAGGTTTTACAGCTGCACCATCGAGAGCATCACTGCCTGGTATGGCAACTGCTCGGCCTCCAACCGCAAGGTACTACAGAGGGTAGTGAGTACGGCCCAGTACATCACTGGGGCCAAGCTTCCTTCCATCCAGGACCTCTATACCAGGTGGTGTCAGAGGAAGGCCCTAAAAATTGTCAAAGACTACAGCCACCCTAGTCATAGACTGTTTACTCTGCTTCCGCACGGCAGCGGTACCGGAGCGCTAAGTCTAGGTCCAAGAGGCTTCTAAACAGCTTCTACCCCCAAGCCATAAGACTCCTGAACAGCTAATCAAATTGCTACCCAGACTATTTGCATTGCCCCCCACCCCCTCTTTTACAACGCTGACACTCTCTGTTATTATCTATGCATAGTCACTTTAATAACTCTACCTACATGTACATATTACCTCAATTACCTCGACTAACCGGTAACCCGCACATTGACTCTGTACCGGTACCCCCTGTAAATAGCCTCGCTATGGATGTTTTAATGCTGCTCTTTAATTACTTGTTACTTTTATTTATTATACTTTTTTGTATTTTTTAAACTGCATTGTCGGTTAAGGGCTTTTAAGTAAAAGTCTACACCTGTTGTATTCGGCGCATGTGACTAAGACAATTTGATTGGATTTGATTGGAAAGGGGGATACCTAGTCAGAACCTATTAAAGTGCAAAGACTAAGATTTAGTTATTATACTGTATATTGGTTGTGTGTACTCAAAGAAGAAAGGAACACAAATGCAAAATTGTTTGTTTTATAATTCAACATGACTCAATACATGTCAAACTGTAAGCACACAGTAAAAATGCAAACATACAGTAGATATATTTTGCATATGCAAAGGAAGAAAAATAGGCCTATTTGTACTACAGTACTGTATGTTAAATCAATTGTACGGAATAGATAAAGAAACTGGGAAAATACAGTAAAATCTAAATCAAGTCAAAAAACAAATACTCTTTTACTAAAACAAAATCAGTCATGTTTTGTGTTTTGGTCCATGCTACAGATTTTCATCAACATCACAGGCGGTATCCTCCTTTGCCAGACAGCGGGGGAAATATCTTCTGGCATAATGCATCCACCCCTGACAGGACTCTGCTGGAATGTCACCACAGGCCTCCTCCATTGCCTGGAGAAGGGCCATACGTTCATGGGGTTTGCGATCATACACCTTCAACTGCCGTGCTGAAAATAACTCCACAATGGGGTTGAGAAATAGGGAATATGGTGGGAGATAGATAATAGAGAATTGTAAACCTGGGATGGTCATGGAACCAGTTGCGGACCTGAGCAGCACGACGTTGTTCCAAATTAGAACATACATTTGCTGCTCAGGGTCACCTGGCCCTCTCTGCTCAGGGTCACCTGGCCCTCTCTGCTCAGGGTCACCTGGCCCTCTCTGCTCAGGGTCACCTGGCCCTCTCTGCTCTGGCTGAAAAAGATTGTCATGCAAGGTGTTCAGGAAATGAAGGAGATGGGCAGTGTTGTATGGTCCAAGGGTGGCATGGCGGTGGAGGACCCCGTTGAGGCTCATAGCTGCAGATATGGTGACATTTCTCCCAATGTGGCCAGGTACCTCAATGATGGCGCATTGGCCAATGATGTTCCTTCCTCTCCTCCTCGTCTTCGCTAAATTGAATCCAGGCTCATCTATGAATATGTTCCTGGGAGATGGGACTTGCATCCAACTCCATGATTCTCTGAAATGACAATAAATACTGTAATTGCTGTATAGTAAAGTTCACTGGCAACATCAATGTTTTAAGAGTATACTACTAGTACATTACTTACTTGCACATATCTGTATTGTTTATCCTTCACTCTTTGGGAATTCCTTTCAAATGGGACTCTGTAGATGTGCTTCATCCAGAGATGGTGTTTCTTAAGGATGTGGGTTATGGTTGATAAACTCACTCTGATGTTATGGAAGATGGTGTTTCTGAAGGATGTGGGTTATGGTTGATAAACTCAGTCTGATGTTATGGAAGATGGCAGGGTTTTCAATCACCTGTTGTTGGATTTCCAGCATTCGAATGGCATTATTTTCAACTACCATTTGCACAATGGCAGCCTCCTTTTCGTCTCTAAATAGACATGCTCTACCACCACTTGGTGGTCGTCTTTCAGTTCTACAAAAACTAAATAGCATACAGTACAGTAAACACTACAGTAATACAGTATACAAGATAAACATGTTACAAAATAGTATAGCTCCCAATTTCACACATACAGTAATACATGAAACATTTCATTTGTTTCCCGTTACAGTATGTATTGGAATCTACAGTCTTTACTGTGTTTTATGTTGTACTACTGTCAAGTAGTAAAAGTAGTAGAGAGGTCCAATGTCTGCAGTACATACCTATTCTCATTTTGGATCGTCTGGATGATGGATGCTGCGGTGAAGCAGCTCAGATTGGGCTGCCCAGCCTCTCTCAAGATCAAACCATGGTTGACCACATGGTCCACCACAGTCGCCCAAATTTCATCAGAGATTACTCTCCTTGTTCTTGGTCTTCCTCCACCTCTTCCTCTTCCTCCACCTCTACCTCCACCTCTACCTCCACCTCTACCTCTTCCTCCACCTCTACCTCTACCTCCACCTCTACCTCCACCTCTTCCTCCACCTCTACCTCCACCTCTACCTCCACCTCTACCTCCACCTCTTCCTCCACCTCTTCCTCCACCTCTACCTCCACCTCTACCTCCACCTCTACCTCCACCTCCACCTCTACCTCCACCTCTTCCTCCACCTCTTCCTCCACCTCTACCTCCACCTCTACCTCCACCTCCACCTCTACCTCCACCTCTTCCTCCACCTCTTCCTCCACCTCTACCTCCACCTCTACCTCCACCTCCACCTCTACCTCCACCTCTACCTCCACCTCCACCTCTACCTCTACCTCCACCTCTCTCTGCTAAGTCTTTTTATCCATACCAAAAGTCTGATTTCATAGTGAACATGTATGCAATTAGTGTTTGCACATGGTAATTGAGCTTAACTTGTTGAACTGTGTTGCTTTTCATTTGCACACAAGACATTTTAGTTGTGAAGGTTGTGCCAAACTTAGAGAATTGTGTGTTCTGTTTTGCCAAATGTTTGTTATAGAATTGCAATCTGAGTGTAAAGCAAAACATGTGCCAGTAGTATTGCAGATGTGGTGTATGGTTCTGCTAAATGAGTTACAGGTTTGGGTCAGTGTACCTCATGGGCCAGTTTTAGTGAGGAAACTATTGGGACAAACTGTAATAGAACCCACATACACTACATGACCAAAATCATGGTCATTAATATGGAGAAATTTGACCAACTGACTTGTTGGAAAGGTGGCATCTTATGACGGTGCCACGTTGAAAGTCACTGATCTCTTCAGTACGGGCCATTCTACAGCCAATGCTTGTCCATGGAGATTGCATGGCTGTGTGCTCGATTTTATACATCTGTAAGCAACGGGTGTGGCTGAAATAGCCGAATTCACTGATTTGAAGTGGTGTCCACATACTTTTGTATATATACTGTATGCTTTCATGCACATACTGTATATTCAGGTCTTAGACTGATCCATGTTCTGTTTCTTTTATAAGACAGATAATGGTACACACTCTGGCATGCACGCTTCTAATACCCACATTTAAATACATTCACACAGAAATGTAAAGGTTGTATTTGGCCTTTTTGCTTTTATTTCCACGCACGGACACACGCGGACGCATACACTAATGCAAGCGCATACACATCACTGGGATATGTGTAGTACAGTGGAGGCTGAGGGGAGGACGGCTCATAATAATGACCGGAACAGAGCAAATGGCATCAAACACCTGGAAACCATGTGTTTTAAGTATTTGATACCATTTCACGTATTCCAGTCATTACCACGAGCCCGTCCTCCCAAATTAAGGTGCCACCAACCTCCTGTGGTGTAGTACAAATGGTTTAGTGACCTAGATCTCTGCCCCACACACTCAGAGCAGGGCATTATGGGCTGTAGATAGATGGGTAGACAGATGATGGTACTGGCAGCAGCCATGGTGAACTGGTGGAAGACACACAAATGGTGTGATGGGCATAAAGCTTACTTCATTGTTTAGTTTGTATTATTTTCACTGCATCAGGGATAGCGCACACAGACGTTTAGGCTCTGCAGCCTTCTTCAATGTGTAGGTACAATTTTATTTGAATTCAAAACAGAATTTGTCGGGAACAACCTGTGAGGGACCCATCTCCCCTTCAAATCTCTACCCAGAACGTACAGGAACAAATTATTGTATGAGACAAGATGTACAATTCAAGGCTATCTCTTTAGACAGCAAAATTTCCTTCACAAACCGATGAACAGCAGGTGCTTCTAATCCAGGTTGCCCCTGGTGGAAGGAGTCAGGGGGCAAACTGTCCTGCATCTCCTGGCTCTACAAGCTGAGCTTCAACACACTAAGGCCAAGTTTAGTCCAAGCTCAGCCTTACATTGACTTAACCATTCAGCCAGTCTCCTAACCGCCGTAACCCGCCTGATTCCTGACACTTCAACACACTAAGGCCAAGTTTAGTCCAAGCTCAGCCTTACATTGACTTAACCATTCAGCCAGTCTCCTAACCTCCGTAACCCGCCTGATTCCTGACACTTCAACACACTAAGGCCAAGTTTAGTCCAAGCTCAGCCTTACATTGACTTAACCATTCAGCCAGTCTCCTAACCTCCGTAACCCGCCTGATTCCTGACACTTCAACACACTAAGGCCAAGTTTAGTCCAAGCTCAGCCTTACATTGACTTAACCATTCAGCCAGTCTCCTAACCTCCGTAACCCGCCTGATTCCTGACACTTCAACACACTAAGGCCAAGTTTAGTCCAAGCTCAGCCTTACATTGACTTAACCATTCAGCCAGTCTCCTAACCTCCGTAACCCGCCTGATTCCTGACACTTCAACACAACAGCCTTAAAACGTATTACATGTTTTAGATTCTCTCTCTTTACCCTTCTGTTCCACATGACCAAAGGCAATAGAGCCTTGTGAAGAGAGGCCTCCAATCTTTCAATAATGTTTGCATGGTGTGGATTGTTGTGGGGGGGGGGCAGGACAAAGCCGGGGCCCGGTTGGAGCGCCCATGCTAGGCTGAGTCTGTATGATAAACAATGTGACACGGCGGTACATGTTGATGAATGGCCCGGGCCTCCGGCATGGAGTACCTTTTTTCATCCGGAGTCCATGGAGTGAACCCTCTCTCTCCAGCTTCATAAATCACTGGCTTTGCTGGTCAGTAGAGTGAGAGGGTAGCAGGGAAACACGGGGCAGGGAGCATGGTGGACCGGGTTTTCTGCGGGCAGGGTCTCTCCCCTGTCCCTCCCTCTCTTCCTCTCTCTTCTGCCAGCACGACGAGAGAGGAAGAGGGGGACAAATTGCCCCACACTAGTGTTACAGCTACTAATGCTTTTACCTGTTATTTTATGCAAGGCGTTTCCATTCAGTCTCTTTAGCCCAGAAACTGTTCTGTATGCCTGAACAAGTTTTACATCTCCGTACAAACAAGATATCAACACATTATGCATATTATTGGATAATTGCCTGGAAGCTGTGACATTCACATAGATTCACTTTCCCACTTTTTTTGTGCTTAGCCCTGTTTTCGTCCTGTTTCTAATACTCACACCCTTTTGTGTTGTTCTGTGTCCCCTTGTGAGCCAGCCTCTGATCTTCTGTATAGGCTACATGTCATGTTGTCGCTTTCCATATTTATATTATCCATGTACTACCTTATAAGCTGGTCATTTACAGTGACACTTTATTACAGAGAGAGGTATGCACTGCCGTAAACGATGGTTTAATTATTACCATGTGATTCAATGTATCTAAAAGAAAAGCATTGCTATAGTCCTTATGAATGCCAAATATGTCTCAGTCAAGAGGAATGTCTGGCGTGAGGGCAGCTAAACGTTCAGCTATCTACCACATTCTGGATCTGTTTTCTGGCACGTCCAAGGAAACGACTCAGGATGTACGTCCCTGTGTGTGAATGTACAGGAAGTATCAGGGTCCAGATGTGGTCTGAGATCAGGCAGGTTCAGGCTCTGTGTTTATACCCACCTGTACATCAGATTAAACACCCTGCGCCAAGGATACACAGCCGTGTCCCACCTGGGAGGAGTGGAAACGGAGACCTCACTTGTTCACTTCCTGTCCCTCTTAGCAGAGCTGAACTGTGGCCTAGCTGCATGGTGTTGTGTGTTGTGGTGTGTTAGGGTTGTGAAGGGAGGATATATTAGTGGAAACTTTCTAAGTTTACCAGTGAACTACCTTTCAAGGATTGTGTGTGCTCTATCACAAGACATCTAAAGGCCCTTTTGGGTATTAGGTGTCTATAATTATCTCTGACCTTTTATGTAAAATATATTAAATAACATAATAAAATAGAATGACACTGCTGTAAAACATTATCCTAAATATAAACAATTAACGTGGTGAACACCATTGGTGTTTAACATGAGGGATTCAGAATGAAATATCCTTAAGACATTTTTTCTACACTTTTATTTATTTTATTATGTCAATATGTATTTGTTTTGGCATCAAAGTTTTCGCATCAAACTGGTGTCAGTTGTGAAAAAAGTAAATAATTTTATTGTTGATTAGATGCTTTTTTCATGAATTAGGCCATTTTCTCTTCAACCATAAACTCATGGATAATATGGACCCAGACATAAACAATTAATACTATATCATATGAATACAATTTTTCAAAAGTTATTCAAGTGTAAATGATCTAAATTACAGTTAATTATAAAAATGATTAAAGATTCCAGTAATGTTTGAAAATGACTGGTAGCTTTGCAACCCTAGTTGTCTTGTGTTGTGGTGTCTTGTGTTAGTCCAGGCTGAATGGGCTGTAGTGGGAAGGCTTCAGTAAAGAGCACATTGGACTCTGCTCTGTAATTGCAGTCAGTTTACCACAAGGCTGATAGGAGGCATCTGGTTTCAATCAATGTTTCCCTGCGCCATTATGAAATTAGCTGTGCGGAAATGATTTGAAATGGCCTGTAATGATTGTTGATAGAAATGTGCAGCATTGTTTCACCCTTTGAGATAAGCAAACCGGTAAATCAGTCAAAACAAATGCAAAGAGCCCCTTCACTGGGGGAGGAAAAGTAAGAAAAAAATCCATTTTTTTGTTCCAAGGAGTCTGTACTTTAACTGCGTCGGCTTGGCCGCGTTTCAGAAACTGATAGCTTCTTAACTTCTTGGCGACAGATGTGGTTATTCTTTACAACGCAAAGGATAAATAAATAAATATGCATTATAAACCCCTCTCTGCTTACTTTTTTTTAAGCTCTTTGGCCTCTTTTGTTGTTGGGGCCCAGTTGTATATGTGGGACACTTCCCTTTAATGTGCAGAAGGAAACATCCGCACGGGCGGCTTTGAAGACCCTTTTTGATCATTAGGCTGATTGCTGTTCTAAGTGACTTTGTGATGGTTTAATTAAACTCCAGCCTTAAGCTGTGGGCTTCCTTAATAGCCAGTTACTGTTCACACACACACACGCACACACACACACACACACACACACACACACACACACACACACACACACACACACACACACACACACACACACACACACACACACACACACACACACAAAACACACACACAGCATCTCTGCTTCTCTGATGGAGACGTAAATACATGTGCTGTGTCTCCAGACAACAGATGTGTGTTTGTGGATGGAAGAGTGAGCCATTTACAGTCGCTGGTTAATTTAGGAAGAGGTTGTTGTGTGTTTAGGGAGAGGTTGTTGTGTGTTTAGGGAGAGGTTGTTGTGAGGTTGTGTGTTTATAGAGAGGTTGTTGTGTGTTTAGGGAGAGGTTGTGTGTTTAGGGAGAGGTTGTTGTGTGTTTAGAGAGAGGTTGTGTGTTTAGAGAGAGGTTGTTGTGTGTTTAGGGAGAGGTTGTGTGTTTAGAGAGAAGGTGTTGTGTGTTTAGGGAGAGGTTGTTGTGTGTTTAGGGAGATGTTGTGTGTTTAGGGAGAGATTGTGTGTTTAGGGAGAGGTTGTGTGTTTAGGGAGAGGGTTGTGTGTTTAGCGAGAGGTTGTTGTGTGTTTAGAGAGAGGTGTGTGTTTAGAGAGAGGTTGTTGTGTGTTTAGAGAGGTTGTGTGTTTAGGGAGAGGTTGTTGTGTGTTTAGGGAGAGGTTGTGTGTTTAGGGAGAGGTTGTTGTGTGTTTAGGGAGAGGTTGTGTGTTTAGAGAGAAGTTGTTGTGTGTTTAGGGAGAGGTTGTTGTGTGTTTAGGGAGATGTTGTGTGTTTAGGGAGAGGTTGTTGTGTGTTTAGGGAGAGGTTGTTGTGTGTTTAGGGAGAGGGTTGTGTGTTTAGGGAGAGGTTGTTGTGTGTTTAGAGAGAGGTTGTGTGTTTAGGGAGAGGTTGTTGTGTGTTTAGGGAGATGTTGTGTGTTTAGGGAGAGGTTGTTGTGTGTTTAGGGAGATGTTGTGTGTTTAGGGAGAGGTTGTTGTGTGTTTAGAGAGAGGTTGTGTGTTTAGAGAGAGGTTGTTGTGTGTTTAGGGAGAGGTTGTGTGTTTAGGGAGAGGATGTGTGTTTAGGGAGAGGTTGTTGTGTGTTTAGAGAGAGGTTGTGTGTTTAGAGAGAGGTTGTTGTGTGTTTAGGGAGAGGTTGTGTGTTTAGAGAGAGGTTGTTGTGTGTTTAGGGAGAGGTTGTGTGTTTAGGGAGAGGTTGTTGTGTGTTTAGGGAGAGGTTGTGTGTTTAGGGAGAGAGGTTGTGTGTTTAGGGAGAGGTTGTTGTGTGTTTAGAAAGAGGTGTGTGTTTAGAGAGAGGTTGTTGTGTGTTTAGAGAGGTTATGTGTTTTGGGAGAGGTTGTTGTGTGTTTAGGGAGAGGTTGTGTGTTTAGGGAGAGGTTGTTGTGTGTTTAGGGAGAGGTTGTGTGTTTAGAGAGAAGTTGTTGTGTGTTTAGGGAGAGGTTGTTGTGTGTTTAGGGAGATGTTGTGTGTTTAGGGAGAGGTTGTTGTGTGTTTAGGGAGAGGTTGTTGTGTGTTTAGGGAGAGGGTTGTGTGTTTAGGGAGAGGTTGTTGTGTGTTTAGAGAGAGGTTGTTGTGTGTTTAGATAGGTTGTGTGTTTAGGGAGAGGTTGTTGTGTGTTTAGGGAGAGGTTGTTGTGTGTTTAGGGAGATGTTGTGTGTTTAGGGAGAGGTTGTTGTGTGTTTAGGGATAGGTTGTGTGTTTAGGGAGAGGTTGTTGTGTGTTTAGGGAGAGGTTGTTGTGTGTTTAGGGAGATGTTGTGTGTTTAGGGAGAGGTTGTTGTGTGTTTAGGGATAGGTTGTGTGTTTAGAGAGAGGTTGTTGTGTGTTTAGAGAGAGGTTGTGTGTTTAGAGAGAGGTTGTTGTGTGTTTAGGAAGAGGTTGTGTGTTTAGGGAGAGGTTGTTGTGTGTTTAGAGAGATGTTGTTGTGTGTTTAGAGAGAGGTTGTTGTGTGTTTAGAGAGAGGTTGTGTGTTTAGGGAGAAGTTGTTGTGTGTTTAGGGAGAGGTTGTCGTGTGATTAGAGAGAGGTTGTTGTGTGTTTAGGGAGAGGTTGTGTGTTTAGGGAGAGGTTGTTGTGTGTTTAGGGAGAGGTTGTTGTGTGTTTACGGAGAGGTTGTTGTGTGTTTAGGGAGAGGTTGTTGTGTGTTTAGGGAGAGGTTGTTGTGTGTTTAGGGAGAGGTTGTGTGTGTTTAGGGAGAGGTTGTGTGTTTAGGGAGAGGTTGTTGTGTGTTTAGGGAGAGGTTGTGTGTTTAGGGAGAGGTTGTTGTGTGTTTAGGGAGAGGTTGTGTGTTTAGGGAGAGGTTGTTGTGTGTTTAGGGAGAGGTTGTTGTGTGTTTAGGGAGGGGTTGTTGTGTGTTTAGAGAGAAGTTGTTGTGTGTTTAGGGAGAGGTTGTTGTGTGTTTAGAGAGAGGTTGTTGTGTGTTTAGGGAGAGGTTGTGTGTTTAGGGAGAGATTGTTGTGTGTTTAGGGAGAGGTTGTTGTGTGTTTAGGGAGAGGTTGTTGTGTGTTTAGGGAGAGGTTGTTGTGTGTTTAGGGAGAGGTTGTGTGTGTTTAGGGAGAGGTTGTGTGTTTAGGGAGAGGTTGTTGTGTGTTTAGGAAGAGGTTGTTGTGTGTTTAGGGAGAGGTTGTGTGTTTAGAGAGAGGTTGTGTGTTTAGGGAGAGGTTGTTGTGTTTTTAGGGAGAGGTTGTGTGTTTAGGGAGAGGTTGTTGTGTGTTTAGCGAGAGGTTGTGTGTTTAGAGAGAAGTTGTTGTGTGTTTAGGGAGAGGTTGTTGTGTGTTTAGGGAGATGTTGTGTGTTTTAGGGAGAGGTTGTTGTGTGTTTAGGGAGAGGTTGTTGTGTGTTTAGGGAGAGGGTTGTTGTGTGTTTAGAGAGAGGTTGTGTGTTTAGAGAGAGGTTGTTGTGTGTTTAGAGAGGTTGTGTGTTTTTAGAGAGGTTGTGTGTTTAGGGAGAGATTGTTGTGTGTTTAGGGAGAGGTTGTGTGTTTAGAGAGAGGTTGTTGTGTGTTTAGAGAGAGGTTGTGTGTTTAGAGAGAGGTTGTTTTGTGTTTAGGGAGAGGTTGTGTGTTTAGGGAGAGGTTGTTGTGTGTTTAGAGAGATGTTGTTGTGTGTTTAGAGAGAGGTTGTTGTGTGTTTAGAGAGAGGTTGTGTGTTTAGAGAGAGGTTGTGTGTTTAGGGAGAAGTTGTTGTGTGTTTAGGGAGAGGTTGTCGTGTGTTTAGAGAGAGGTTGTTGTGTGTTTAGGGAGAGGTTGTTGTGTGTTTAGGAAGAGGTTGTTGTGTGTTTAGAGAGAGGTTGTGTGTTTAGAGAGAGGTTGTTGTGTGTTTAGAGAGAGGTTGTGTGTTTAGGGAGAGGTTGTTGTGTGTTTAGGGAGAGGTTGTGTGTTTAGGGAGAGGTTGTTGTGTGTTTAGGGAGAGGTTGTGTGTTTAGGGAGAGGTTGTTGTGTGTTTAGGGAGAGGTTGTTGTGTGTTTAGGGAGAGGTTGTGTGTTTAGGGAGAGGTTGTTGTGTGTTTAGAGAGATGTTGTTGTGTGTTTAGAGAGAGATTTGTGTTTAGAGAGAGGTTGTTGTGTGTTTAGGGAGAGGTTGTGTGTTTAGGGAGAGGTTGTTGTGTGTTTAGGGAGAGGTTGTGTGTTTAGGGAGAGGTTGTGTGTTTAGGGAGAGGTTGTGTGCTTAGGGAGAGATTGTTGTGTTTTTAGGGAGAGGTTGTGTGTTTAGGGAGAGGTTGTTGTGTGTTTAGGGAGAGGTTGTTAGCGATTGAAAGTCACTCTTGGCTGATTGGCTGGGTAATAAATGAGTTCCTGTCAGAGGGAGGGGACAGACAGGTCTGTGGTAATGCTCTGGTTCTGGTGGTAGAATTGGTTGGTACCCACTCAGACTGAACTTGTTGCTGTACCTGGGATGTGTTCTCTATCTCTGTCCAGGTGAGGCATCTGGGCAGGAAGGTGTCATGGCAGCCTGCCGTTTCCCCCACTCCGACACGCACAGTGCATTCCAGCCAGGGGACCATGGTGCTGCCAGCCACTCCCTACCTAGGCCACTGCGGTTTGGACACATACCCACTGCAGATCATTTGGTTGAACATGATACAGTATGAAATAGTCTGAAATAGAAGTTCAAAGGATTTTTGTGCGGGATATATAATCAATCCCCATTTCCAACCTCTAGGAATAAACTATTTATGATGGTGTGTGAACTCCTGAACAGAAGTAAAGATCCTCTCTCTTTCTCTCCCTCCCTCCCTCTCTTTCACTCTCAATTCAAGGGCTTTATTGGCATGGGAAACATATCTCTCTCTCTTCCTCTTGTTCCCTCTCTCTCTCTCTCTCTCTCTCTCTCTCTCTCTATCTCTCTCTCTTTCTCTCTCACTCTCTCTGTCTCTCGCTCTCCCTCTCTCTCTCTCTACCAATCTTTCTCTCTCTCCTCCCTCTCTCTCTCCCTCAATCTCTCGCTCTCTTCCTCTCATTCCCTTTCTCTCTACCTTTCTCTCTCTCTCTCCTTCTCCTCGTTCCCCTTCTCTCTCTCTCTCTCTCCCTCTCGCTCCATCTCTCTCTCTTCCTCTCGCTCCCTCTCACTTTCTCTCTCTCTCTCTCTCTCTCTCTGTCGCTCTTTCTCTCTCTCACACACTCTCTCTCGCTCTCCCTCTCTCTCTCTCTCTTTCTTTGTCTCTCTCTCTCTTTGTCTCTCTCTCTCTCTCCCTCTCTCTCTCTCTCTTTGTCTCTCTCTCTCTTTGTCTCTCTCTCTCTCTCTTTGTCTCTCCCTCTCTCTCTCTCTCTCTCTCCCTCTCTCTCTCTCTCTCTCCCCCTCCCCGAGGATAGCTGCAGCTCTTCATCCTGGTCCAGAGAAGTGCAGAGGTGTTGACCCAGTATTCATCTCACTTAATATTCCTCATATCACCACTCAAAGGCTAATTGGGGGAAGAGATACCTCATTAAGGTTCATTTGATCTAAAAATATTCATTATCTGAAGAGGTCGGAGCATTAAGCAAGAAAACATGCAGAGCCTCTCATCCCTTTGAATGTGTTTAGCTATGGATTTACCTCCCATTCCCCCTTTTTCCTCACCAGACACAGGTTTTGAAGTGTGAATTCTTACGTGAGTTCTGTGAATTCGTCTGAACCTTTCCTTAAATCAATATTTTTCCATTAATGTAATGGACACACGTAATATACCAAACAATAGGAACACCTTCCTAATATTGAGTTCCATCCCATATTTTGCTGTCAGAACAGCTTCAATTCGTTGGGGGCATGGACTCTAAAGCGTTCCACAGGGATGCTGGCCCATGTTGACTTCAATGTTTCCAACAGTTGTGTCAAGTTGGCTGGATGTCCTTTGGGTGTTGGACCATTCTTGATACACACAGGAAACTGTTGAGCATGAAAAACCCAGCAGCGTTGCAGTTTTTGACACAAACCGGTCCGTCTGGCACCCACTACCATACTTTTGTCTTTCCCATTCACCCTCTGAATGGCACACATACACACTCCATGTCTCCATTGTCCCAAGGCGTATAAATCCTTCTTTAACCTATCTCCTCCCCTTCATCTACACTAATTTGAAGTGGATTTAACAAGTGACATCAATAAGGATCTTAGCTTTCACCTGGTCAGTCTATGTCATGGAAAGAAAATGTTTTGTATAGTCAGTGTATATGCTCTGTGATGTTAGACACAGCAGTCCTTACCTAGCAGAACACTACCTAGCTACCTTCAGGGCAGAGATCAAAGTAGTGGCAGCTTTATGGGCCAGATTGCAGCTCACAGACGGCAGCTCACAGACGGCAGCTCACAGACTGCAGCTCACAGACGGCAGCTCACAGACTGCAGCTCACAGACTGCAGCTCACAGACGGCAGCTCACAGACGGCAGCTCACAGACGGCAGCTCACAGACGGCAGCTCACAGACGTCAGCTCACAGACGTCAGCTCACAGACAGCAGCTCACAGACTGCAGCTCACAGACTGCACTCGGCATTCATTTACATTCCTTCAATTCTCTGTCTTTAGTGCTTTAGCAATTTAGTATACGTCGACTTTCATGTTTATATTCTATTTAACCTTTATTTAACTAGGCAAGTCAGTTAAGAACAAATTCCTCTTTACAATGACGGCCTAGTTATAAATCCCCCCCGGCCAAACCCTCCCCTAACCCAGACGAGCTGGGCCAATGGTGCGCCTCCCTATGGGACTCCCGATAACGTCCTGTTGTGATACAGTCCAGGATTGAACCTGGGTCTGTAGTGATGCCTTAGATCACTGCACCACTCTGGAGCCCAAACTGTCATGTATGGCAGTTAAAATAGAATACAGGGAGCCCCAGGGAGCCCCAGGGAGCCCCACGCACACTTCCCGGGCCCTGTTCTTTAGTTTCACTTTTATTGTCATGCTTTCATCTTTGGAAAATAATGAATATTGGCCGTTCCTTCTTGACTTGGTTAAGCTCATTAAGTTCGCCTCCACTTTGTGTGTATGTCGTTCTTCCGTTGTCATGCCGTTTTCAACGTTCTCCATCCAGCCTGTCGTTCAGCGGGCTTGTCTTGTTTAAAATCAGGGAGAAAGTGGCCCTCGGGATTATATGGGAGTAGTGGAGTAGATTAATAGGTTAGACCCCCGGGGGACAACATGGGGATGTGGGAGGAGGTAGAGCTCATACCTGGTTCTAAGGTTGCTGCACCCACAGAAGTGGACACCC
Source organism: Oncorhynchus mykiss (assembly GCF_013265735.2). Taxonomy (NCBI): domain Eukaryota; kingdom Metazoa; phylum Chordata; class Actinopteri; order Salmoniformes; family Salmonidae; genus Oncorhynchus; species Oncorhynchus mykiss. The sequence continues at coordinate 35,079,762 of NC_048593.1, read as the reverse complement.
ACAGAAGGGGCATGTCACACAGTTGTCATGGCACTTTCTTGAAAACTGTCTTTTACATGTTTTTATGTATAAGATGTAATATAGAAGACTAAACTGCATTATAAATCACTTTCAGCTTCATTTTGGCATACTTACACTATCTGACCAAAAGTATGTGGACATTGCTCAACAAACATCTCATTCCAAAATCATGGGCATTAATATGGAGTTGGTAGCCCTTTGCTGCTATAACAGCCTCCACTCTCCTGGGAAGGCTTTCCACTAGATGCTGGAACATTGCTGCTATAACAGCCTCCACTCTTCTGGGAAGGCTTTCCACTAGATGTTGGAACATTGCTGCTATAACAGCCTCCACTCTTCTGGGAAGGCTTTCCACTAGATGTTGGAACATTGCTGCTATAACAGCCTCCACTCTTCTAGGAAGGCTTTCCACTAGATGTTGGAACATTGCTGCTATAACAGCCTCCACTCTCCTGGGAAGGCTTTCCACTAGATGTTGGAACATTGCTGCTATAACATCCTCCACTCTTCTGGGAAGGCTTTCCACTAGATGTTGGAACATTGCTGCTATAACAGCCTCCACTCTTCTGGGAAGGCTTTCCACTAGATGTTGGAACAATGCTGCTATAACATCCTCCACTCTTCTGGGAAGGCTTTCCACTAGATGTTGGAACAATGCTGCTATAACATCCTCCACTCTTCTGGGAAGGCTTTCCACTAGATGTTGGAACATTGCAGCGGGGATTCGTTCCATTCAGCCACAAGAGCATTAGTGAGGTCGTGCACTTAATGTTTGGCGATTAGGCCTGGCTCGCAGTCAGCATTCCAATTCATCCCAAAGGTAGAAGAAAAGGAGGAAGGGAAGCGCTGCTAAGGTACACAATAGTAGGTTTTGGTAGACAGAAGGTGCTAAGGCAATAGTAGGTTTTGGTAGACAGAAGGTGCTAAGGCAATAGTAGGTTTTGGTAGACAGAAGGTGCTAAGGCAATAGTAGGTTTTGGTAGACAGAAGGTGCTAAGGTACACAGTATTAGGTTTTGGTAGACAGAAGGTACTAAGGTACACAATAGTAGGTTTTGGTAGACAGAAGGTGCTAAGGTACACAGTATTAGGTTTTGGTAGACAGAAGGTACTAAGGTACACAATAGTAGGTTTTGGTAGACAGAAGGTGCTAAGGTACACAATAGTAGGTTTTGGTAGACAGAAGGTGCTCTTTGGTCAAATAGCCCTTACACAGACTGGAGGTGTGTTTTGGTTCATTGTCCTGTTGAAAAACAAATGATAGTCCCACCAAGCCCAAACCAGATGGGATGGAGTATCACTGCAGAAGGCTGTGGTAGCCATGCTGGTTAAGTGTGCCTTGAATTCAAAATAAATCAGTGTCACCAGCAAAGCACCCCCACCCCATCACACCTCCTCCTCCATGCTTCATGGTGGGAACTACAAATGTGGAGATCATTCGTTCACCTACTGTCATGTATTGTCATGTTGTGTCTTTCTGTCCTTTCCTTTCACCCTGTCTCCCTCTGCTGGTCGTATTAGGTTACCTTTTCTCCCCCGCTTTCCCCCAGCTGTTCCTTGTCTCCTCCTAACTACCCATTCACCCCGTTTCCCACCTGTTCCCTTTTTCCCTCTGATTAGGTCCCTATATCTCTCTCTGTTTCTGCTCCTGTCTTTGTCGGATTCTTGTTTGTTGTGTTTCATGCCTGAACCAGACTATCGTCATGTTTGCTGTAACCTTGTCCTGTCCTGTCGGAATCTGCCGGTCTGTCTGAACCTACCTATGTTTGGTTATTAAAGAAGCTCTGTTAAGTTAATTCGCTTTTGGGTCCTCATTCACTCACCGTGACAGAAGAATCCGACCAAGAATGGACCCAGCGACTTCGGATCCTCTCCACTCAGCCGTCGAGATCCAGGGAGCGATGCTAGGCAGACACGAGCAGGAATTGTCTGCTGCTCGACATGCCGTTGAGACCCTGGCCACCCAAGTCTCCAACCTCACAGAACAGGTTCACCATCTCCGCCTCGATCCACCGGCCACTTCCAGGGCTTTCGAATCTCCGGAGCCCAGAATCAATAACCCGCCGTGTTACTCTGGGGAGCCCACTGAATGCCGCTCGTTCCTCACCCAGTGTGATATTGTGTTTTCTCTCCAGCCCAACACTTACGCCAGGAGCACTGCTCGTGTCGCCTACGTCATATCTCTCCTTACTGGACGGGCTCGTGAGTGGGGCACGGCAATCTGGGAGGCAAGGGCTGAGTGTACTAACCAGTATCAGGACTTTAAGGAGGAGATGATACGGGTTTTTGATCGATCTGTTTTTGGGGAGGAGGCTTCCAGGGCCCTGTCTTCCCTATGTCAAGGCAATCGATCCATAACTGACTACTCTATTGAGTTTCGCACTCTTGCTGCCTCCAGTGGCTGGAACGAGCCGGCCTTGCTCGCTCGTCTTCTGGAGGGTCTCCGCGCAGAGGTAAAGGATGAGATTCTCTCCCGGGAGGTTCCTTCCAGCGTGGATTCCTTGATTGAACTCGCTATTCGCATTGAGCGACGGGTTGATCTTCGTCACCGAGCTCGTGGAAAGGAGCTCGCGCTCTCCGTTGCCCCCCTCTCCGCATCACTACCATCTTCCTCTGCCGGCTCGGGAGCTGAGCCTATGCAGCTGGGAGGTATCCGCATCTCGACTAAGGAGAGGGAACGGAGAATCACCAACCGCCTCTGTCTCTATTGCGGTTCTGCTGGTCATTTTGTCACTTCATGTCCAGTAAAAGCCAGAGCTCATCAGTAAGCGGAGGGCTACTGGTGAGCGCTACTACTCCTGTCTCTCCTTCAAGATCCTGCACTACCTTGTCGGTCCATCTACGCTGGACCGGTTCGTCAGCTTCCTGCAGTGCCTTAATAGACTCTGGGGCGGAGGGCTGTTTTATGGACGAGACCTGGGCTCGGGAACATGACATTCCTCTCAGACAGTTAAGGGAGTCCACGGCCTTGTTCGCCCTGGATGGTAGTCCTCTCCCCAGGATTCAGCGTGAGACGCTACCTTTAACCCTCACTGTTTCTGGTAATCATAGCGAAACCATTTCTTTTTTAATTTTTCGTTCATCTTTTACACCTGTTGTTTTGGGCCATCCCTGGCTAGTTTGTCATAATCCTTCCATTAATTGGTCTAGTAATTCTATCCTCTCCTGGAACGTCTCTTGTCATGTGAAATGTTTAATGTCTGCTATCCCTCCTGTTTCCTCTGTCTCTTCTTCACAGGAGGAGCCTGGTGATTTGACAGGGGTGCCGGAGGAATATCACGATCTGCGCACGGTGTTCAGTCGGTCCAGGGCCACCTCTCTTCCTCCACACCGGTCGTATGATTGTAGTATTGATCTCCTTCCGGGAACCACTCCCCCCCGGGGTAGACTATACTCTCTGTCGGCTCCCGAACGTAAGGCTCTCGAGGATTATTTGTCTGTAGCTCTTGACGCCGGTACCATAGTCCCCTCCTCCTCTCCCGCCGGAGCGGGGTTTTTTTTTGTCAAGAAGAAGGACGGGTCTCTGCGCCCCTGCATAGATTATCGAGGGCTGAATGACATAACAGTGAAGAATCGTTATCCGCTTCCTCTTATGTCTTCAGCCTTCGAGATCCTGCAGGGAGCCAGGTTTTTCACTAAGTTGGACCTTCGTAACGCTTACCATCTCGTGCGCATCAGGGAGGGGGACGAGTGGAAGACGGCGTTTAACACTCCGTTAGGGCACTTTGAATACCGGGTTCTTCCTTTCGGCCTCGCTAACGCTCCAGCTGTCTTTCAGGCATTAGTCAATGATGTCCTGAGAGACATGCTGAACATCTTTGTTTTCGTTTACCTTGACGATATCCTGATTTTTTCACCGTCACTCCAGATTCATGTTCAGCACGTTCGACGTGTCCTCCAGCGCCTTTTAGAGAATTGTCTTTTTGTGAAGGCTGAGAAGTGCACTTTTCATGCCTCCTCCGTCACATTTCTCGGTTCTGTTATTTCCGCTGAAGGCATTAAGATGGATCCCGCTAAGGTCCAAGCTGTCATTGATTGGCCCGCCCCTAAGTCACGCATCGAGCTGCAGCGCTTTCTCGGCTTCGCGAACTTCTAGCGTCGTTTCATCCGTAATTTCGGTCAGGTGGCAGCTCCTCTCACAGCCCTTACTTCTGTCAAGACGTGCTTTAAGTGGTCCGTTTCCGCCCAGGGAGCTTTTGATCTCCTCAAGAATCGTTTTACATCCGCTCCTATCCTTGTTACACCTGACGTCTCTAGACAGTTCGTTGTCGAGGTTGACGCGTCAGAGGTGGGCGTGGGAGCCATTCTTTCTCAGCGCTCCCTCTCTGACGACAAGGTCCACCCATGCGCGTATTTTTCTCATCGCCTGTCGCCGTCGGAACGTAACTATGATGTGGGAAACCGCGAACTGCTCGCCATCCGGTTAGCCCTAGGCGAATGGCGACAGTGGTTGGAGGGCGCGACCGTTCCTTTTGTCGTTTGGACTGACCATAGGAACCTTGAGTACATCCGTTCTGCCAAACGACTTAATGCGCGTCAGGCGCGTTGGGCGCTGTTTTTCGCTCGTTTCGAGTTCGTGATTTCTTATCGTCCGGGCTCTACGAACACCAAGCCTGATGCTTTATCTCGTCTCTTCAGTTCTTCAGTAGCCTCCACTGACCCCGAGGGGATTCTCCCTGAGGGGCGTGTTGTCGGGTTGACTGTCTGGGGAATTGAGAGGCAGGTAAAGCAAGCGCTCACTCACACTCCGTCGCCGCGCGCTTGTCCTAGGAACCTTCTTTTCGTTCCCGTTCCTACTCGTCTGGCCGTTCTTCAGTGGGCTCACTCTGCCAAGTTAGCCGGCCACCCTGGCGTTCGGGGTACGCTTGCTTCCATTCGCCAGCGTTTTTGGTGGCCCACCCGGGAGCATGACACGCGTCGTTTCGTGGCTGCTTGTTCGGTCTGCGCGCAGACTAAGTCCGGTAACTCTCCTCCTGCCGGCCGTCTCAGGCCGCTTCCCATTCCCTCTCGACCGTGGTCTCACATCGCCTTAGATTTTGTCACCGGACTGCCTTCGTCAGCGGGGAAGACTGTTATTCTTACGGTTGTCGATAGGTTCTCTAAGGCGGCTCATTTCATTCCCCTTGCTAAGCTTCCTTCTGCTAAAGAGACGGCACAAATCATCATCGAGAATGTTTTCAGAATTCATGGCCTTCCGTCAGACGTCGTTTCGGACAGAGGTCCGCAATTCACGTCTCAATTTTGGAGGGAGTTTTGCCGTTTGATTGGGGCTTCCGTCAGTCTCTCTTCCGGCTTTCACCCCCAGTCTAACGGTCAAGCAGAACGGGCCAATCAGACTATTGGTCGCATCTTACGCAGTCTTTCTTTTCGCAACCCTGCGTCTTGGTCAGAACAGCTCCCCTGGGCAGAATACGCCCACAACTCGCTTCCTTCGTCTGCGACCGGGCTATCTCCTTTTCAGAGTAGCCTCGGGTACCAGCCTCCGCTGTTCTCATCTCAGTTCGCCGAGTCCAGCGTCCCCTCCGCTCAGGCTTTTGTCCAACGTTGCGAGCGCACCTGGAAGAGGGTCAGGTCTGCACTTTGCCGTTATAGGACGCAGACTGTGAGGGCTGCTAATAAGCGTAGAACTAAGAGTCCTAGATATTGTCGCGGTCAGAGAGTTTGGCTCTCCACTCAGAACCTTCCCCTTAAGACGGCTTCTCGCAAGTTGACCCCGCGGTTCATTGGTCCGTTCCGTATTTCTCGGGTCATTAATCCTGTCGCAGTTCGACTTCTTCTTCCGCGATACCTTCGTCGCGTCCACCCGGTCTTCCATGTCTCCTGTATCAAGCCCGTTCTTCGCGCCCCCGCTCGTCTTCCCCCCCCCCCCCCCCCCATCCTTGTCGAGGGCGCACCCATCTACAGGGTCCGCAGGATTTTGGACATGCGTCCTCGGGGCCGTGGTCACCAGTACCTCGTAGATTGGGAGGGGTACGGTCCTGAGGAGAGGAGTTGGGTTCCCTCTCGGGACGTGCTGGACCGTGCGCTGATCGAGGATTTCCTCCGTTGCCGCCAGGTTTCCTCCTCGAGTGCGCCAGGAGGCGCTCGGTGAGTGGGGGGGTACTGTCATGTATTGTCATGTTGTGTCTTTCTGTCCTTTCCTTTCACCCTGTCTCCCTCTGCTGGTCGTATTAGGTTACCTTTTCTCCCCCGCTTTCCCCCAGCTGTTCCTTGTCTCCTCCTAACTACCCATTCACCCCGTTTCCCACCTGTTCCCTTTTTCCCTCTGATTAGGTCCCTATATCTCTCTCTGTTTCTGCTCCTGTCTTTGTCGGATTCTTGTTTGTTGTGTTTCATGCCTGAACCAGACTATCGTCATGTTTGCTGTAACCTTGTCCTGTCCTGTCGGAATCTGCCGGTCTGTCTGAACCTACCTATGTTTGGTTATTAAAGAAGCTCTGTTAAGTTAATTCGCTTTTGGGTCCTCATTCACTCACCGTGACACCTACTCTGTATTTCACAAAAACACGGTGGTTGGATCCAAAAATCTCAAATATGGACTCATCAGACCAAAGGACAGATTTCCACTGGTCTAATGTCCATTGCTTGAGTTTCTTGGCCCAGTAAGCCTCTTCTTCTTATTGGTGTCCTTTAGTAGTGGTTTCTTTGCAGTAATTTAACCATTAGTTTCCTCTGAACAGTTGATGTTAAGCTCTGTCTGTTTTTTATTTAATTTTTTAATTGAACCTTTATTTAACTAGGCAAGTCAGTTAAGAACAAATTCATATTTACAATGACGGCCTACACTGGCCAAACCTGGATGACGCTGTGCCAATTGTGCGCCGACCAATGGACTCCCAATCACGGCTGGTTGTGATACAGCCTGGATTCGAACCCTAACCCTCTGCTCTGTTGCTTGAACTCTGTGAAGCTTTTATTTGGGCTGCAATTTCTGAGGCTGGTAACTCTGATGAACTGATCCTCTGCAGCAGAAGTTTCATCATAGCGCTTGATGGTTTTTGTGTCAGCACTTGAAGAAACGTAATGTCTTAAAGTAATGATGGACTGTTGTTTCTCTTTACTTATTTGAGCTGTTATTGCCATAATATGGACTTGGTCTTTTACCGAATCTTCTGTATACCACCCTTACCTTGTCACAACACAACTGATTGGCTCAAACGCAATAAGAATGAAAGAAATTCCACAAATTAACTTTTAACACCTGTTAATTGAAATACATTCCAGGTGACTACCTCATGAAGCTGGTTGAGAGAATGCCAAGAGGGTACAAAGCTGTCATCAAGGCAAAGGGTGGCTACTTTGAAGAATCTAAACTATTAAATGTATTTGGATTTGTTTAACACTTTTTTTGGTTACTACATGATTCCATATGTGTTAATTCAGAGTTTTGATGTCTTCACTGTTATTCTACAATGTAGAAAATAGTAAAAATAAAGAAAAACCCTGGAATGAGTAGGTGTGTCCAAACTTTTGACTGGTACTGTGCTTTTGAATATATAGTGTATTTTACTAACACCAGATTTGTAAATTGTCTCCTTTATACAACTCACATCTCTTCCTAATTGGTAATTGGCAATAGCAGACATTGCTGACATTCTGATGTCCCACTAGTACAGTGTTTATCCAGTTCTCGTTCCAAAACAGTAAAGGCTCCAGCAGCAGCAGCAGCAGGTGTGTGTGTGTGTGTGTGTGTGTGTGTGTGTGTGTGTGTGTTGATCAGAGCAGAGTCTCTTCCTCCTGCCAATACTCCCAGAGTCCTGTTTGATTGGAGTGTTTCTCTGAGAGCATTATAAATACCATGAAGACAGTTGGTTCCCAGAGCTTTATGGCTCCCTGGGTGCCTGTTGTCAAAACCTGCCATCTTGTTGGGAATAAATAGATAATTGGCAGGGAAGAGATCCATATCCCTTCCTACCCCTCCTGTGAGTTGTCCTTCATCATGACTGGGGGGGGGGGGGGGGGGGGGGGGGGGTTATGACACATGTAAGTGCTACTGGGTAAGTGGACTGACTGAACTGTGCGGTTATCAGTCTACATAATGACAGACAACCCAGTGAAACACAGTGGAGAATGAATAGGGCTGTTGCCTGGTGCTTACACGTTTTGGGAAGAAGAGGAGGGAGACAAAAGAGGGTGTCATTGAGATAAGGTGATGATCAGAGAGAAAGAGGGTGTCATTGAGATAAGGTGAAGATCAAAGAGAAAGAGGGTGTCATTGAGATAAGGTGACGATCAGAGAGAAAGAGGGTGTCAGTGAGATAAGGTGTTGATCAGAGAGAAAGAGGGTGTCAGTGAGATAAGGTGATGATCAGAGAGAAAGAGGGTGTCATTGAGATAAGGTGACGATCAGAGAGAAAGAGGGTGTCAATGAGATACGGTGATGATCAGAGAGAAAGAGGGTGTCAGTGAGATAAGGTGAGGATCAGAGAGAAAGAGGGTGTCAGTGAGATAAGGTGATGATCAGAGAGAAAGAGGGTGTCAGTGAGATAAGACGAGTATCCGAGAGAAAGAGGGTGTCATTGAGATACGGTGATGATCAGAGAGAAAGAGGGTGTCAGTGAGATAAGACGAGTATCCGAGAGAAAGAGGGGAGAAGGAGGCAGGTTTACTTTACATGACAAAGTTGTATTATTTGTATGGACGATGGGCACAGAAATGCAGATGTGATTGGCAGTGGTGCTCCAAACCAGACAGTGAAAGGCTGCAGAGTGTACTACTAGAAAGGGCCCAGTGCAGAGTGTACGACTAGAACGGGCCCAGTGCAGAGTGTACGACTAGAAAGGGCCCAGTGCAGAGTGTACTACTAGAAAGGGCCCAGTGCAGAGTGTACTACGAGAAAGGGCCCAGTGCAGAGTGTACTATTAGAAAGGGCCCAGTGCAGAGTGTACTGCTTTAGAAAGGGCCAAGTGCAGAGCGTACTACTTTAGAAAGGGCCCAGTGCAGAGTGTACTGCTTTAGAAAGGGCCCAGTGCAGAGCGGACTACTTTAAAAAGGGCCAAGTGCAGAGCGTACTACTTTAGAAAGGGCCCAGTGCAGAGCGTACTACTTTAGAAAGGGCCCAGTGCAGAGTGTACTGCTTTAGAAAGGGCCCAGTGCAAAGCGGACTACTTTAGAAAGGGCCCAGTGCAGAGCGGACTACTTTAGAAAGGGCCCAGTGCAGAGCGCACTGCTTTAGAAAGGGCCCAGTGCAGAGCATACTGCTTTAGAAAGGGCCCAGTGCAGAGCATACTGCTTTAGAAAGGGCCCAGTACAGAGCGTACTGCTTTAGAAAGGGCCCAGTACAGAGCATACTGCTTTAGAAAAGGCCCCGTACAGAGCGTACTGCTTTAGACAGGGCCCAGTGCAGAGCGTACTGCTTTAGAAAGGGCCCAGTACAGAGCGTACTGCTTTAGAAAGGGCCCAGTACCGAGCGTACTGCTTTTCGAAAGGGCCCAGTACAGAGCGTACTGCTTTAGAAAGGGCCCAGTACAGAGCATACTGCTTTAGAAAGGGCCCAGTACAGAGTGTACTACTAGAAAGGGCCAAGTGCAGAGTGTACTACTAGAAAGGGCCCAGTGCAGAGTGTACGACTAGAAAGGGCCCAGTGCAGAGTGTACTACTAGAAAGGGCCCAGTGCAGAGTGTACTACGAGAAAGGGCCCAGTGCAGAGTGTACTACTAGAAAGGGCCCAGTGCAGAGTGTACTGCTTTAGAAAGGGCCAAGTGCAGAGCGTACTACTTTAGAAAGGGCCCAGTGCAGAGTGTACTGCTTTAGAAAGGGCCCAGTGCAGAGCGGACTACTTTAAAAAGGGCCAAGTGCAGAGCGTACTACTTTAGAAAGGGCCCAGTGCAGAGCGTACTACT
>NC_048593.1:34944900-35064900 GCF_013265735.2 Oncorhynchus mykiss | reverse complement strand
CTGGGGGTTAGTGGGGCTGGAGGATAGAGAGTGTGTAGATGGTGCTGCTTGGGGTTAGTGGGGCTGGAGGATAGAGAGTGTGTAGATGGTGCTGCTGGGGGTTAGTGGGGCTGGAGGATAGAGAGTGTGTAAATGGTATATTGCTGTAGATGCTTTTTAGGGTTTTCTCCTCCATGCCTCTCTTTGCCATCTGTTCACCCATATGGAGGCATGGATGGAGGAGCCACTTCTGGTAAGACTGGTGGAGGAAGGTTCTCAGTGGTAGACACACACACAGTCAGTAAAGTTTAATTCACATCTGGGACAGAGCAGTCATTCTGTATGACAAAGTCCTTACAGCGCCACTGTCACTGTGATGGCTGTAAGAGCTAGTGTCAGGTAAACATGCCAGTCTTCTGAAGCACAACACTGTGATGGCTGTAAGAGCTAGTGTCAGGTAAACACGCCAGTCTTCTGAAGCCCAACACTGTGATGGCTGTAAGAGCTAGTGTCAGGTAAACACGCCAGTCTTCTGAAACACAACACTGTGATGGCTGTAAGAGCTAGTGTCAGGTAAACACACCAGTCTTCTGAAGCACAACACTGTGATGGCTGTAAGAGCTAGTGTCAGGTAAACACGCCAGTCTTCTGAAGCCCAACACTGTGATGGCTGTAAGAGCTAGTGTCAAGTAAACACGCCAGTCTTCTGAAACACAACACTGTGATGGCTGTAAGAGCTAGTGTCAGGTAAACACGCCAGTCTTCTGAAACACAACACTGTGATGGCTGTAAGACCTAGTGTCAGATAAACACGCCAGTCTTCTGAAGCACAACACTGTGATGGCTGTAAGAGCTAGTGTCAAGTAAACACGCCAGTCTTCTGAAGCACAACACTGTGATGGCTGTAAGACCTAGTGTCAGGTAAACACGCCAGTCTTCTGAAGCCCAACACTGTGATGGTTGTAAGACCTAGTGTCAGATAAACACGCAATTCTTTTCCCTTTTGAACCTTAATTTAGTTGTTTTCCTCTTTCCGCTGAGAGCTGAGGGCTTTGCAATGAGAGTTGATGGATTTCAAATACCTCTCCTTTTGTTGAAAACTCTTAAACATTGAGTGGGGGGTTCTCTTCAGAAACAATACATTGTCCTTATTTTTAGGGGTTGCAAATAAAAGGCCTGATTGTTCAATAATTGATTGATTATTGCGGCCGGTTAAAAGGAAACAGCACTTCCCTTTTGTTTGTTTGTGTATTTGTCTGTTTGCTCTGTTTGTGTGTTCAGAGTGGTCTGAAGACATGTCATTGGTTAATAGGAGGGATCTGAAGACATGTCATTGGTTAATAGGAGGGATCTGAAGACATGTCATTGGTTCAATAGGAGGATTCTGAAGACATGTCATTGGTTCAATAGGAGGATTCTGAAGACATGTCATTGGTTCAATAGGAGGGATCTGAAGACTTGTCATTGGTTCAATAGGAGGATTCTGAAGACATGTCATTGGTTCAATAGGAGGGATCTGAAGACATGTCATTGGTTCAATAGGAGGATTCTGAAGACATGTCATTGGTTAATAGGAGGGATCTGAAGACATGTCATTGGTTCAATAGGAGGGATCTGAAGACATGTCATTGGACAGTGGAGGGATCTGAAGACATGTCATTGGATAATAGGAGGGATCGGAAGTCATGTCATTGGTTAATAGGAGGGATCTGAAGACATGTCATTGGACAGTGGAGGGATCTGAAGACATGTCATTGGATAATAGGAGGGATCTGAAGACATGTAATTGGATAATAGGAGGGATCTGAAGACATGTCATTGGTTAATAGGAGGGATCTGAAGACATGTCATTGGATAATAGGAGGGATCTGAAGACATGTCATTGGATAATAGGAGGGATCTGAAGACATGTCATTGGTTCAATAGGAGGATTCTGAAGTCATGTCATTGGTTCAATGGGAGGGTTCTGAAGTCATGTCATTGGTTCATTAGGAGGGTTCTGAAGTCATGTCATTGGTTCAATGGGAGGGTTCTGAAGTCATGTCATTGGTTCAACAAGGTCCTCCCAGTCAAGTGTGGTGATTGCATTTCCCCTCATGTCAGTCGTTGTTTCTCACCTCTCTCATGCTACAGCACAGTCAGGCTGAACGCTGTTCATGTTCTTCAGGTGGGCCTGTTGGGGACACACACATCGTATGCACAGAGAACACTGTAGGTGGCACACACACCCTGCATCATTACTTGTGCACATTACAGTGACCTGATACAGAACCAGGGCACTTTGTAAATGTCACGGACCAGCCCTCTCCCCCTCTTTGCCCACAGAATAAAATGAATTGAATTGTGCGCTATCAGCAGCAGCAGCAAGATAAATCTGTCGCTTTAAAAGAAAGTAGCAATTAGGTGTGGAAAGCCTAGTGGAGGGAGAGAGAGAATGAGAGAGAGAGGGAGAGAGAGAGAGAGAGAGAGAGGGAGAGAGAGGGAGAGAGAGAGGGAGAGAGAGAGAGAGAGGGAGAGAGAGAGAGAGAGAGAGGGAGAGAGAGAGGGAGAGAGAGAGAGAGAGGGAGAGAGAGAGAGAGAGAGAGAGAGAGAGGGAGGGAGGGAGGGAGGGTACTGGGCTGCTTTTAGGAGTAACTCCCAGCCCTTTCCTAATATATGGGACCAGAGAGGCTATGTGACAGGGGAGCAGGTGAGCTGTTTATCATCAATAGAAGGGATGGGGAGGAGGGCAGGGGGAGATGGAGCCTCTGACCAGGTCCATTACATAGACCAACGATTGGAACTGAGGCTCTGTTGCCAGATGCTATTTCTGAACTCTTCATATCTTCCCTCTGATTCTACAGTTTATCTAACGATTCACCTCACACCACTCTCACAGTCCTTCCTCTCTCCTTCCCCCTATTCTCTCCCTAAATATCTCTATATCAGTCTCTCTCCACAAACACACATACACTACCGGTCAAAAGTTTGGGCTCACTTAGAAATGTCCTTCTTTTTGAAAGAAAAGCTCATTTTTTGTCCATTAAAATAACATCAAATTGATCAGAAGTACAGTGTAGACATTGGTAATGTTGTAAATGACTATTGTAGCTGGAAACAGCAGATTTTTAATGGAATATCTACATAGGCGTACAGAGGCCCATTATCAGCAACCATCCCTCCTGTATTCCAATGGCACGTTATGTTAGCTAATCCAAGTGTATCATTTTAAAGGCTAATTGATCATTAGAAACCCCTTTTGCATTTATGTTAGCACAGCTGAAAACTGTTGTTCTGATTAAAGAAGCATTAAAACGGTCCTTCTTTAGACTAGTTGAGTATCTGGAGCATCAGCATTTGTGGGTTTGATTACAAGCTCAAAATGGCCAGACACAAAGAACTTTCTTCTGAAACTCGTCAGTCTATTCTTGTTCTGAGAAATGAAGACTATTCCATGCGAGAAATTGCCAAGAAACTGAAGATCTCGTACAACGAAGTGTACTACTCCCTTCACAGAACAGCAGCAACTGTCTCTAAACAGAATAGAACGAGGAGTGGGAGGCCCCGGTGCACAACTGAGCAAGAGGACAAGTACATTAGAGTGTCTAGTTTGAGAAACAGATGCCTCACAAGTCCTCAACTGGCAGCTTCATTAAATTGTACCCGCAAAACACCAGTCTCAACGTCAACAGTGAAGAGGCGACTCCGGTTGAGGACTTGTGAGGAGTCTGTTTCTCAAACTAGACACAAGGAAATGTTGGAGTGACCTCAAACTTTTTAACGGTAGTGTATACACACACACACACACTCTCTCCTCTTCATACTGTATCTGTGTGACCTTGATCTGCCAGCAACTTTCAGTCAGTACCAACAAATTAATTACAGACTGTCAAACTGCTGGGGGAGGAATTATTCTTCAAATGTTCCCACCTCTCTTTCTCTCTCTCTCTCATTATCTATTTTTATCTCTTTCTTTCTCTCTCTCTACCTCTACCTCTCTCTTTCTCTTTACGTCTCTCTTTCTCTCTCTACCTCTACCTCTCTCTTTCTTTTTCACTCTTTTTCACTCTTTCTCTCTCTACCTCTTTCTCTCTCTCTCTCTCTCTCTCTCTCTCTCTCTCTCTCTCTCTCTCATTCCCTCTATTTACTTGAATGCCCTTTCCAGTACAGGGGGAAATGTATTGCTTGTAGGACAGGTGGAATATGGACAATGGGCAGCATGGAGTGCAGGGTTATCTGGCCAGCCTGTGAGCGCAGCGGGGAGATCGATGTGATCCGTGATACACTGTCATCACAATTCCCACCCTGGCTGTCCTATTTGTCTTGCGCTGGGAAGCTGGGATGGCTGGTGTCATCTCAGAGCCAGATTATCTGGGTGAATCATAGTTCCAGACACTCTCAGGATTCTGTCTATTTACCCCTGTCGTTCCCTCTGTGGGTGGGGGAGGGATGGAAGGAGAGGAGAGTGGGAGGGATGGAAAGAGAGGAGGGGGAGTAGAGGAGATAGGGGATAGAGGGATGGGGGAGAGGAGGGGGAGAGAGGAGATGGGGATGGAGGGATGGGAGAAGAGGAGGGGGAGGGGGGATGGGAGGAGAGGGGTGGGAGGAAAGTGAGAGAGAGCTTTGGGAAGGTAAAATACAATGCTCCTTGCTTTTCGGGTAGCTGTCTCCGTGGTGATACTGCTCTGATCTGGGTTTTTCACTCTGCTGCGTATAGATGAACCACTCTTCAGAGAGAGGCTGTACAGGACATACAGTCAGTCCCTCAGCCTGGTCATTCTGCTGCGTATAGATGAACCACACTTCAGAGAGAGGCTGTACAGGACATACAGTCAGTCCCTCAGCCTGGTCATTCTGCTGCGTATAGATGAACCACTCTTCAGAGAGAGGCTGTACAGGACATACAGTCAGTCCCTCAGCCTGGTCTCACGTCCTCTTCACACATTCCTACGCTCTCTGCTGCTTCCACTGTCTACCATTAACAATGCTTTCAGCTTTATTCAACTGTTCATATGTCCCTGTGAATGTGATGGAATGTGTGTTTGTGCATCAGTTTTATTTTAACAGCCCCGTTACGTGTGATAAAGCTGGTTGTAAAACCAAGGTCTATTGTGTGTTGTGTTAAGCAGAAGAAGGGCAGCTGGCCCTGCCCATGATGAAGCCAGGCTTTGAGAAGATGGCCCTGGGTGGACAGACCCTGCCTCCAGGCTTCCCTGCGCCCTTCCTCTTCGCCGACGGACTCAACTCTGTGGAGACTCTGCTCACCAACATCCAGGTGGAGACACAGTCTTTGTGTTTTGGAATATTGGCACTGGTGTGAGTGGGTGCTGCTGTAGGGTGTGTGTGTGTGTGTGTGTGTGTGTGTGTGTGTGTGTGTGTGTGTGTGAGTGTGAGTGTGAGTGTGTGTGTGTGTGTGTGTGCGTGTGCGTGTGCGTGTGTGTGTGTGTGTGTGTGTGTGTGTGTGTTATATGGTGCTCTAGTTGTTAACCCTGGGGTTAAAGGTTAAAGTGCTGTGCTCTTCTCTGTGTCCCTCGGGCGGTGCAGGGTCTGCTGAAGGTAGCCGTGGATAACACCCGTGTGCAGGAGAAACATGTTCAGCAGCAGAGGAAGGAGCTTAAGATGGAGCTCTACAGAGAGAGAGAGATGAGAGAGAGTCTGGAGAGACAGCTCTCCTCCGAACTGCACAGCCGAGGTAGGAAAGAGGGAGAGGAAGTGTGTCTGCGTGTGTGTGTGTGTGTGTGTGTGTGTGTGTGTGTGTGTGTGTGTGTGTGTGTGTGTGTGTGTCTGACTGAATGAGAGACAGACAGACAGACAGCGAGGAAATTGTGTGTGTACAGTATATGTGAGAGAGATCTGGCAGTGTGAATGAATAAACCAGTGGAGGCTGGTGAGTGGAGGACGGCTCACAATAATGGCTAGAATGGAGCGAATGGAATGGCATCAACCACATGGAAACCATGGAAACCATGTGTTTGATGTACTGGATACCATTCCACTAATTCCGCTACAGCCATTTACCACAAACCCGTCATCCCCAATGATGGTTTATTTTATTTATTTATTTAACTTTTATTTAACTAGGCAAGTCAGTTAAGAACAAATTATTATTTACAATGACGGCCTATCCCGGCCAAACCCAGACAACGCTGGGCCAACTGACTCCCAATCACGGCCGGATGTGATGCAGCCTGGATGTGCCACAATC
The DNA here is from genome assembly GCF_013265735.2 of Oncorhynchus mykiss. Classification (NCBI taxonomy): domain Eukaryota; kingdom Metazoa; phylum Chordata; class Actinopteri; order Salmoniformes; family Salmonidae; genus Oncorhynchus; species Oncorhynchus mykiss. Next base: position 35,058,737 of record NC_048593.1, on the reverse strand, counting down.
CCCTTGTGGAATACACGCATACAGTACATACAAATCCTGCCAAAGGAAAATGTGCATCTTTACTGGGCTTGGCACACATCGTGGTGGACTTAGATTGGACTTGTGCATCTTTACTGGGCTTGGCACACATCGTGGTGGACTTAGATTGGACTTGTGCATCTTTGCTGGGCTTGGCACACATCGTGGTGGACTTAGATTGGACTTGTGCATCTGTGCTGGGCTTGGCACACATCGTGGTGGACTTAGATAGGACTTGTGCATCTGTGCTGGGCTTGGCACACATCGTGGTGGACTTAGATTGGACTTGTGCATCTTTGCTGGGCTTGGCACACATCCTGGTGGATTTAGATAGGACTTGTGCATCTTTGCTGGGCTTGGCACACATCCTGGTGGATTTAGATAGGACTTGTGCATCTTTACTGGGCTTGGCACACATCGTGGTGGACTTAGATAGGACTTGTGCATCTTTGCTGGGCTTGGCACACATCCTGGTGGATTTAGATAGGACTTGTGCATCTTTGCTGGGCTTGGCACACATCCTGGTGGATTTAGATAGGACTTGTGCATCTTTGCTGGGCTTGGCACACATCCTGGTGGATTTAGATAGGACTTGTGCATCTTTACTGGGCTTGGCACACATCCTGGTGGATTTAGATAGGACTTGTGCATCTTCAGCCACAGCCAAGAAATGAAGGCAATTAGTCGCCTCGGTAACAACTCCAACAATATTTACAGACACTTTGAATGTCTATTAGTCATGACTGTTATCACATTGCTTTTTATTAAAATGTGTCTTTTAATGGAGAGGCAGTAAAGCTGTGTGTAATTAGAGGTGTTATCAGCTCTGGGTTAGACAGGGCAGAGTGCACAGGAGGCTGGTAGAACATTAATTGGGGAGGACGGGATCTTGGCAATGGATGGAGTGGAATAGGTGGAAGGTATCAAATACTTCAAACACATTTTTTTCCATGGTTTCCATGTGTTGAATGCCATTTCATTCACTCCATTTCAGCCATTATTATGTGCCGTCCTCCCCTCACCAGCCTCCACTGACAGAGTGGGTGCTGCTGCATGGTGCTGTTGGTTCCTCTTTACTGTGAACATGCTTTTTATTGGGCCGTTAATATGGGGAGAATGGGCACCCTTAAGAGCTTCAAACTGGAGATGGGCTGGGGAGGTGCAGCTGGTCTGGGCTGGGATAGGGGGATGCAGCTGTACTGGGTTACCGGTTATAGTACTGGGTCTAGGGGACATCACTAGAGATTCACAGATACAAAGGGTTTTCTCAGTTTGCCTCAGTTGAGGTGAGCTTTTCAACTCACTGGCTCTCTCCTCCTCTCCCTCCCTCTGTCCCTGTTTAGCCACCATCCAGAAGCGTCTGAAAAAGGAGAAGAAGGCTAAGAGGAAACTGCAGGAGGCTCTGGAGTTTGAGTTCAAGCGCCGTGAGCAGGTGGAGCAGGCCCTCAAAACAGTCACCTCCCCAGAGAACCTCCGTATGAGTCTCAACGGTAAGCCTCCATGCTCTCTAAACTCCTCCTCTTTACCTTTCCCCTCTCCTCCTCCTCCTAATCCTCTTTAACCATTCCCTCTCCTCCTCCTCTTTACCTTTCCCTCTCCTCCTCCTCCTCTTTACCTTTCCCCTCTCCTCCTCCTCCTCCTCCTCTTTACCTTTCCCCTCTCCTCCTCCTCCTCCTTCTCTTTACCTTTCCCCTCTCCTCCTCCTCCTCTTTACCTTTCCCTCTCCTCCTCCTCATCTTTACCTTTCCCTCTCCTCCTCCTCATCTTTACCTTTCCCTCTCCTCCTTCTCCTCTTTATCTTTCCCTCTCCTCCCCCTCCTCTTTACCGTTCCCTCTCCTCCTCCTCCTCCTCCTCTTTATCTTCCTCCTCTCCTCCTCCTCCTCTTTACCTTTCCTTCTCCTCCTCCTCATCTTTACCTTTCCCTCTCCTCCTTCTCCTCTTTATCTTTCCCTCTCCTCCTCCTCCTCTTTACCGTTCCCTCTCCTCCTCCTCCTCTTTACCTTTCCCCTCTCCTCCTCCTCTTTACCTTTCCCTCTCCTCCTCCTCATCTTTACCTTTCCCCTCTCCTCCTCCTCCTCTTTACCTTTCCCCTCTCCTCCTCCTCCTCGTTACCTTCCCCCTCTCCTCCTCCTCCTCTTTACATTTCCCCTCTCCTTCTCCTCTTTACCTTTCCCCTCTCCTCCTCCTCCTCTTTACCTTCCCCCTCTCCTCCTCCTCCTTTTTACCTTTCCCTCTCCTCCTCCTCATCTTTACCTTTCCCTTCTCCTCCTTCTCCTCTTTACCTTTCCCCTCTCCTCCTCCTCCTCGTTACCATCCCCCTCTCCTCCTCCTCCTCTTTACCTTTCCCCTCTCCTTCTGCTCTTTACCTTTCCCCTCTCCTCCTCCTCCTCTTTACCTTCCCCCTCTCCTTCACCTCCTCTTTACCTTTCCCCTCTCCTCCTCCTCTTTACCTTCCCCCTCTCCTCTTCCTCCTCTTTACCTTTCCCTCTCCTACTCCTCCTCTTTAATTTTCCCTCTCCTCCTCCTCCTCCTCCTCTTTACCTTTCCCTCTCCTCCACCTCCTCTTTACCTTTCCCCTCTCCTCCTCCTCCTCCTCTTTACCTTTCCCCTCTCCTCCTCCTCCTCTTTAACTTCTCCCTCTCCTCTTCCTCCTCTTTACCTTCCCCCTCTCCTCCTCCTCCTCTTTACCTTTCCCTCTCCTCCTCCTCATCTTTACCTTTCCCTTCTCCTCCTTCTCCTCTTTACCTTTCCCCTCTCCTCCTCCTCCTCGTTACCATCCCCCTCTCCTCCTCCTCCTCTTTACCTTTCCCCTCTCCTTCTGCTCTTTACCTTTCCCCTCTCCTCCTCCTCCTCTTTACCTTTCCCTCTCCTACTCCTCCTCTTTAATTTTCCCTCTCCTCCTCCTCCTCCTCCTCCTCTTTACCTTTCCCTCTCCTCCACCTCCTCTTTACCTTTCCCCTCTCCTCCTCCTCCTCCTCTTTACCTTTCCCCTCTCCTCCTCCTACTCTTTAACTTCTCCCTCTCCTCTTCCTCCTCTTTACCTTTCCGTCTCCTCCTCCTCCTCTTTACCTTTCCCTCTCCTCCTCCTCCTCTTTACCTTTCCCCTCTCCTCCTCCTTCTCGTTACCTTTCCCTCTCCTCCTTCTCCTGTTTACCTTTTCACCCTCGCCTCCTCCTCCTCTTTACATTTCCCCTCTCCTTCTCCTCTTTACCTTTCCCCTCTCCTCCTCCTCCGCCTCCTCTTTACCTTTCCCTCTCCTCCTTCTCTTGTTTACCTTTTCACCCTCTCCTCCTCCTCCTCTTTACATTTCCCCTCTCCTTCTCCTCTTTACCTTTCCCCTCTCCTCCTCCTCCTCCTCCTCTTTACCTTTCCCCTCTCCTCCTTCTCCTCTTTACCTTTCCCCTCTCCTTCTCCCTTTACCTTTCCCCTCTCCTTCTCCTACTCTTTACCTTCCCCCTCTCCTTCTCATCCTCTTTACCTTTCCCCTCTCCTCCTCCTCCTCTTTACCTTCCCCCTCTCCTTCTCCTCCTCTTTACCTTTCCCCTCTCCTCCTCCTCCTCTTTACCTTCCCCCTCTCCTCCGCCTCCTCTTTACCTTTCCCTCTCCTACTCCTCCTCTTTAATTTTCCCTGTCCTCCTCCTCCTCCTCCTCTTTACCTTTCCCTCTCCTCCTCCTCCTCTTTACCTTTCCCCTCTCCTCCTCCTCCTCTTTACCTTTCCCTCTCCTCCGCCTCCTCTTTACCTTTCCCCTCTCCTTCTCCTCCTCTTTACCTTCCCCCTCTCCCCCTCCTCCTCTTTACCTTTCCGTCTCCGTCTCCTCCTCCTCCTCTTTACCTTTCCTTCTCCTCCTCCTCCTCTTTACCTTTCCCCTCTCCTCCTTCTCCTCTTTACCTTTCCCCTCTCCTTCTCCCTTTACCTTTCCCCTCTCCTCCTCCTCCTCTTTACCTTCCCCCTCTCCTTCTCATCCTCTTTACCTTTCCCCTCTCCTCCTCCTCCTCTTTACCTTCCCCCTCTCCTTCTCCTCCTCTTTACCTTTCCCCTCTCCTCCTCCTCCTCTTTACCTTCCCCCTCTCCTCCGCCTCCTCTTTACCTTTCCCTCTCCTACTCCTCCTCTTTAATTTTCCCTGTCCTCCTCCTCCTCCTCCTCTTTACCTTTCCCTCTCCTCCTCCTCCTCTTTACCTTCCCCCTCTCCTCCTCCCCCTCTTTACCTTTCCCTCTCCTACTCCTCCTCTTTAATTTTCCCTCTCCTCCTCCTCCTCTTTACCTTTCCCTCTCCTCCTCCTCCTCTTTACCTTTCCCCTCTCCTCCTCCTCCTCTTTACCTTTCCCTCTCCTCCGCCTCCTCTTTACCTTTCCCCTCTCCTCCTCCTCCTCTTTACCTTCCCCCTCTCCCCCTCCTCCTCTTTACCTTTCCCTCTCCTCCTCCTCCTCTTTACCTTTCCCCTCTCCTCCTCCTCCTCTTTACCTTTCCCTCTCCTCCGCCCGCCTCCTCTTTACCTTCCCCTCTCCTCCTCCTCCTCTTTACCTTCCCCCTCTCCTCCTCCTCCTCTTTACCTTCCCCCTCTCCTTCTCCTCCTCTTTACCTTTCCCCTCTCCTCCTCCTCCTCTTTACCTTCCCCCTCTCCTTCTCATCCTCTTTACCTTTCCCCTCCCTCCTCCTCCTCTTTACCTTCACCCTCTCCTCCTCCTCTTTACCTTTCCCCTCTCCTCCTCCTCTTTACCTTCCCCCTCTCCTCCGCCTCCTCTTTACCTTTCCCTCTCCTACTCCTCCTCTTTAATTTTCCCTGTCCTCCTCCTCCTCCTCCTCTTTACCTTTCCCTCTCCTCCTCCTCCTCTTTACCTTCCCCCTCTCCTCCTCCCCCTCTTTACCTTTCCCTCTCCTACTCCTCCTCTTTAATTTTCCCTCTCCTCCTCCTCCTCTTTACCTTTCCCTCTCCTCCTCCTCCTCTTTACCTTTCCCCTCTCCTCCTCCTCCTCTTTACCTTTCCCTCTCCTCCGCCTCCTCTTTACCTTTCCCCTCTCCTCCTCCTCATCTTTACCTTCCCCCTCTCCCCCTCTCCTCCTCCTCCTCTTTACCTTCCCCCTCTCCTCCGCCTCCTCTTTACCTTTCCCTCTCCTACTCCTCCTCTTTAATTTTCCCTGTCCTCCTCCTCCTCCTCCTCTTTACCTTTCCCTCTCCTCCTCCTCCTCTTTACCTTCCCCCTCTCCTCCTCCCCCTCTTTACCTTTCCCTCTCCTACTCCTCCTCTTTAATTTTCCCTCTCCTCCTCCTCCTCTTTACCTTTCCCTCTCCTCCTCCTCCTCTTTACCTTTCCCCTCTCCTCCTCCTCCTCTTTACCTTTCCCTCTCCTCCGCCTCCTCTTTACCTTTCCCCTCTCCTCCTCCTCCTCTTTACCTTCCCCCTCTCCCCCTCTGCTCCTCCTCCTCTTTACCTTCCCCCTCTCCTCCGCCTCCTCTTTACCTTTCCCTCTCCTACTCCTCCTCTTTAATTTTCCCTGTCCTCCTCCTCCTCTTTACCTTTCCCTCTCCTCCTCCTCCTCTTTACCTTCCCCCTCTCCTCCTCCCCCTCTTTACCTTTCCCTCTCCTACTCCTCCTCTTTAATTTTCCCTCTCCTCCTCCTCCTCTTTACCTTTCCCTCTCCTCCTCCTCTTTACCTTTCCCCTCTCCTCCTCCTCCTCTTTACCTTTCACTCTCCTCCGCCTCCTCTTTACCTTTCCCCTCTCCTCCTCCTCCTCTTTACCTTCCCCCTCTCCCCCTCCTCCTCTTTACCTTTCCGTCTCCGTCTCCGTCACCTCCTCTTTACCTTTCCTTCTCCTCCTCCTCCTCTTTACCTTTCCCCTCTCCTCCTCCTTCTCGTTACCTTTCCCGATCCTCCTTCTCCTGTTTACCTTTTCACCCTCTCCTCCTCCTCCTCCTCCTCCTCCTCCTCTTTACTTTTCCCCTCTCCTTCTCCCTTTACCTTTCCCCTCTCCTTCTCCTCTTTACCTTTCCCTCTCCTCCTTCTCTTGTTTACCTTTTCACCCTCTCCTCCTCCTCCTCTTTACATTTCCCCTCTCCTTCTCCTCTTTACCTTTCCCCTCTCCTCCTCCTCCTCCTCCTCTTTACCTTTCCCCTCTCCTCCTTCTCCTCTTTACCTTTCCCCTCTCCTTCTCCCTTTACCTTTCCCCTCTCCTCCTCCTCCTCTTTACCTTCCCCCTCTCCTTCTCATCCTCTTTACCTTTCCCCTCTCCTCCTCCTCCTCTTTACCTTCCCCCTCTCCTTCTCCTCCTCTTTACCTTTCCCCTCTCCTCCTCCTCCTCTTTACCTTCCCCCTCTCCTCCGCCTCCTCTTTACCGTTCCCTCTCCTACTCCTCCTCTTTAATTTTCCCTCTCCTCCTCCTCCTCCTCCTCCTCCTCTTTACCTTTCCCTCTCCTCCTCCTCCTCTTTACCTTTCCCCTCTCCTCCTCCTCCTCTTTACTTTCCCTCTCCTCCGCCTCCTCTTTACCTTTCCCCTCTCCTTCTCCTCCTCTTTACCTTCCCCCTCTCCCCCTCCTCCTCTTTGCCTTTCCGTCTCCGTCTCCTCCTCCTCCTCTTTACCTTTCCTTCTCCTCCTCCTCCTCTTTACCTTTCCCCTCTCCTCCTTCTCCTCTTTACCTTTCCCCTCTCCTTCTCCCTTTACCTTTCCCCCCTCCTTCTCCTCCTCTTTACCTTTCCCCTCTCCTTCTCCTCTTTACCTTCCCCCTCTCCTCCGCCTCCTCTTTACCTTTCCCTCTCCTACTCCTCCTCTTTAATTTTCCCTGTCCTCCTCCTCCTCTTTACCTTTCCCTCTCCTCCTCCTCCTCTTTACCTTCCCCCTCTCCTCCTCCCCCTCTTTACCTTTCCCTCTCCTACTCCTCCTCTTTAATTTTCACTCTCCTCCTCCTCCTCTTTACCTTTCCCTCTCCTCCTCCTCCTCTTTACCTTTCCCCTCTCCTCCTCCTCCTCTTTACCTTTCCCTCTCCTCCGCCTCCTCTTTACCTTTCCCCTCTCCTCCTCCTCCTCTTTACCTTCCCCCTCTCCCCCTCTCCTCCTCCTCCTCTTTACCTTCCCCCTCTCCTCCGCCTCCTCTTTACCTTTCCCTCTCCTACTCCTCCTCTTTAATTTTCCCTGTCCTCCTCCTCCTCCTCCTCTTTACCTTTCCCTTTCCTCCTCCTCCTCTTTACCTTCCCCTTCTCCCTTTACCTTTCCCCTCTCCTCCTCCTCCTCTTTACCTTCCCCCTCTCCTTCTCATCCTCTTTACCTTTCCCCTCTCCTCCTCCTCCTCTTTACCTTCACCCTCTCCTTCTCCTCCTCTTTACCTTTCCCCTCTCCTCCTCCTCTTTACCTTCCCCCTCTCCTCCGCCTCCTCTTTACCTTTCCCTCTCCTACTCCTCCTCTTTAATTTTCCCTGTCCTCCTCCTCCTCCTCCTCTTTACCTTTCCCTCTCCTCCTCCTCCTCTTTACCTTCCCCCTCTCCTCCTCCCCCTCTTTACCTTTCCCTCTCCTACTCCTCCTCTTTAATTTTCCCTCTCCTCCTCCTCCTCTTTACCTTTCCCTCTCCTCCTCCTCCTCTTTACCTTTCCCCTCTCCTCCTCCTCCTCTTTACCTTTCCCTCTCCTCCGCCTCCTCTTTACCTTTCCCCTCTCCTCCTCCTCCTCTTTACCTTCCCCCTCTCCCCCTCCTCCTCTTTACCTTTCCGTCTCCGTCTCCTCCTCCTCCTCTTTACCTTTCCTTCTCCTCCTCCTCCTCTTTACCTTTCCCCTCTCCTCCTCCTTCTCGTTACCTTTCCCGATCCTCCTTCTCCTGTTTACCTTTTCACCCTCTCCTCCTCCTCCTCCTCCTCCTCCTCCTCTTTACCTTTCCCCTCTCCTTCTCCTCTTTACCTTTCCCTCTCCTCCTTCTCTTGTTTACCTTTTCACCCTCTCCTCCTCCTCCTCTTTACATTTCCCCTCTCCTTCTCCTCTTTACCTTTCCCCTCTCCTCCTTCTCCTCCTCCTCTTTACCTTTCCCCTCTCCTCCTTCTCCTCTTTACCTTCCCCTCTCCTTCTCCCTTTACCTTTCCCCTCTCCTCCTCCTCCTCTTTACCTTCCCCCTTTCCTTCTCATCCTCTTTACCTTTCCCCTCTCCTCCTCCTCCTCTTTACCTTCCCCCTCTCCTCCTCCTCCTCTTTACCTTCCCCCTCTCCTCCGCCTCCTCTTTACCTTTCCCTCTCCTACTCCTCCTCTTTAATTTTCCCTCTCCTCCTCCTCCTCCTCCTCTTTACCTTTCCCTCTCCTCCTCCTCCTCTTTACCTTTCCCCTCTCCTCCTCCTCCTCTTTACCTTTCCCTCTCCTCCGCCTCCTCTTTACCTTTCCCCTCTCCTTCTCCTCCTCTTTACCTTCCCCCTCTCCCCCTCCTCCTCTTTACCTTTCCGTCTCCGTCTCCTCCTCCTCCTCTTTACCTTTCCTTCTCCTTCTCCTCTTTACCTTTCCCCTCTCCTTCTCCCTTTACCTTTCCCCTCTCCTCCTCCTCCTCTTTACCTTCCCCCTCTCCTTCTCATCCTCTTTACCTTTCCCCTCTCCTCCTCCTCCTCTTTACCTTCACCCTCTCCTTCTCCTCCTCTTTACCTTTCCCCTCTCCTCCTCCTCTTTACCTTCCCCCTCTCCTCCGCCTCCTCTTTACCTTTCCCTCTCCTACTCCTCCTCTTTAATTTTCCCTGTCCTCCTCCTCCTCCTCCTCTTTACCTTTCCCTCTCCTCCTCCTCCTCTTTACCTTCCCCCTCTCCTCCTCCCCCTCTTTACCTTTCCCTCTCCTACTCCTCCTCTTTAATTTTCCCTCTCCTCCTCCTCCTCTTTACCTTTCCCTCTCCTCCTCCTCCTCTTTACCTTTCCCCTCTCCTCCTCCTCCTCTTTACCTTTCCCTCTCCTCCGCCTCCTCTTTACCTTTCCCCTCTCCTCCTCCTCCTCTTTACCTTCCCCCTCTCCCCCTCTCCTCCTCCTCCTCCTCTTTACCTTCCCCCTCTCCTCCGCCTCCTCTTTACCTTTCCCTCTCCTACTCCTCCTCTTTAATTTTCCCTGTCCTCCTCCTCCTCCTCCTCTTTACCTTTCCCTCTCCTCCTCCTCCTCTTTACCTTCCCCTTCTCCCTTTACCTTTCCCCTCTCCTCCTCCTCCTCTTTACCTTCCCCCTCTCCTTCTCATCCTCTTTACCTTTCCCCTCTCCTCCTCCTCCTCTTTACCTTCACCCTCTCCTTCTCCTCCTCTTTACCTTTCCCCTCTCCTCCTCCTCTTTACCTTCCCCCTCTCCTTCTCATCCTCTTTACCTTTCCCCTCTCCTCCTCCTCCTCTTTACCTTCACCCTCTCCTTCTCCTCCTCTTTACCTTTCCCCTCTCCTCCTCCTCTTTACCTTCCCCCTCTCCTCCGCCTCCTCTTTACCTTTCCCTCTCCTACTCCTCCTCTTTAATTTTCCCTGTCCTCCTCCTCCTCCTCCTCTTTACCTTTCCCTCTCCTCCTCCTCCTCTTTACCTTCCCCCTCTCCTCCTCCCCCTCTTTACCTTTCCCTCTCCTACTCCTCCTCTTTAATTTTCCCTCTCCTCCTCCTCCTCTTTACCTTTCCCTCTCCTCCTCCTCCTCTTTACCTTTCCCCTCTCCTCCTCCTCCTCTTTACCTTTCCCTCTCCTCCGCCTCCTCTTTACCTTTCCCCTCTCCTCCTCCTCCTCTTTACCTTCCCCCTCTCCCCCTCTCCTCCTCCTCCTCCTCTTTACCTTCCCCCTCTCCTCCGCCTCCTCTTTACCTTTCCCTCTCCTACTCCTCCTCTTTAATTTTCCCTGTCCTCCTCCTCCTCCTCCTCTTTACCTTTCCCTCTCCTCCTCCTCCTCTTTACCTTCCCCTTCTCCCTTTACCTTTCCCCTCTCCTCCTCCTCCTCTTTACCTTCCCCCTCTCCTTCTCATCCTCTTTACCTTTCCCCTCTCCTCCTCCTCCTCTTTACCTTCACCCTCTCCTTCTCCTCCTCTTTACCTTTCCCCTCTCCTCCTCCTCTTTACCTTCCCCCTCTCCTCCGCCTCCTCTTTACCTTTCCCTCTCCTCCTCCTCCTCTTTACCTTCCCCCTCTCCTCCTCCTCCTCTTTACCTTCCCCCTCTCCTTCTCCTCCTCTTTACCTTTCCCCTCTCCTCCTCCTCCTCTTTACCTTCCCCCTCTCCTTCTCATCCTCTTTACCTTTCCCCTCTCCTCCTCCTCCTCTTTACCTTCACCCTCTCCTCCTCCTCTTTACCTTTCCCCTCTCCTCCTCCTCTTTACCTTCCCCCTCTCCTCCGCCTCCTCTTTACCTTTCCCTCTCCTACTCCTCCTCTTTAATTTTCCCTGTCCTCCTCCTCCTCTTTACCTTTCCCTCTCCTCCTCCTCCTCTTTACCTTCCCCCTCTCCTCCTCCCCCTCTTTACCTTTCCCTCTCCTACTCCTCCTCTTTAATTTTCCCTCTCCTCCTCCTCCTCTTTACCTTTCCCTCTCCTCCTCCTCCTCTTTACCTTTCCCCTCTCCTCCTCCTCCTCTTTACCTTTCCCTCTCCTCCGCCTCCTCTTTACCTTTCCCCTCTCCTCCTCCTCATCTTTACCTTCCCCCTCTCCCCCTCTCCTCCTCCTCCTCTTTACCTTCCCCCTCTCCTCCGCCTCCTCTTTACCTTTCCCTCTCCTACTCCTCCTCTTTAATTTTCCCTGTCCTCCTCCTCCTCCTCCTCTTTACCTTTCCCTCTCCTCCTCCTCCTCTTTACCTTCCCCCTCTCCTCCTCCCCCTCTTTACCTTTCCCTCTCCTACTCCTCCTCTTTAATTTTCCCTCTCCTCCTCCTCCTCTTTACCTTTCCCTCTCCTCCTCCTCCTCTTTACCTTTCCCCTCTCCTCCTCCTCCTCTTTACCTTTCCCTCTCCTCCGCCTCCTCTTTACCTTTCCCCTCTCCTCCTCCTCCTCTTTACCTTCCCCCTCTCCCCCTCTGCTCCTCCTCCTCTTTACCTTCCCCCTCTCCTCCGCCTCCTCTTTACCTTTCTCTCTCTAACTCCTCCTCTTTAATTTTCCCTGTCCTCCTCCTCCTCTTTACCTTTCCCTCTCCTCCTCCTCCTCTTTACCTTCCCCCTCTCCTCCTCCCCCTCTTTACCTTTCCCTCTCCTACTCCTCCTCTTTAATTTTCCCTCTCCTCCTCCTCCTCTTTACCTTTCCCTCTCCTCCTCCTCTTTACCTTTCCCCTCTCCTCCTCCTCCTCTTTACCTTTCACTCTCCTCCGCCTCCTCTTTACCTTTCCCCTCTCCTCCTCCTCCTCTTTACCTTCCCCCTCTCCCCCTCCTCCTCTTTACCTTTCCGTCTCCGTCTCCGTCACCTCCTCTTTACCTTTCCTTCTCCTCCTCCTCCTCTTTACCTTTCCCCTCTCCTCCTCCTTCTCGTTACCTTTCCCGATCCTCCTTCTCCTGTTTACCTTTTCACCCTCTCCTCCTCCTCCTCTTTACTTTTCCCCTCTCCTTCTCCCTTTACCTTTCCCCTCTCCTTCTCCTCTTTACCTTTCCCTCTCCTCCTTCTCTTGTTTACCTTTTCACCCTCTCCTCCTCCTCCTCTTTACATTTCCCCTCTCCTTCTCCTCTTTACCTTTCCCCTCTCCTCCTCCTCCTCCTCCTCTTTACCTTTCCCCTCTCCTCCTTCTCCTCTTTACCTTTCCGCTCTCCTTCTCCCTTTACCTTTCCCCTCTCCTCCTCCTCCTCTTTACCTTCCCCCTCTCCTTCTCATCCTCTTTACCTTTCCCCTCTCCTCCTCCTCCTCTTTACCTTCCCCCTCTCCTTCTCCTCCTCTTTACCTTTCCCCTCTCCTCCTCCTCCTCTTTACCTTTCCCCTCTCCTCCTCCTCCTCTTTACTTTCCCTCTCCTCCGCCTCCTCTTTACCTTTCCCCTCTCCTTCTCCTCCTCTTTACCTTCCCCCTCTCCCCCTCCTCCTCTTTACCTTTCCGTCTCCGTCTCCTCCTCCTCCTCTTTACCTTTCCTTCTCCTCCTCCTCCTCTTTACCTTTCCCCTCTCCTCCTTCTCCTCTTTACCTTTCCCCTCTCCTTCTCCCTTTACCTTTCCCCCCTCCTTCTCCTCCTCTTTACCTTTCCCCTCTCCTTCTCCTCTTTACCTTCCCCCTCTCCTCCGCCTCCTCTTTACCTTTCCCTCTCCTACTCCTCCTCTTTAATTTTCCCTGTCCTCCTCCTCCTCTTTACCTTTCCCTCTCCTCCTCCTCCTCTTTACCTTCCCCCTCTCCTCCTCCCCCTCTTTACCTTTCCCTCTCCTACTCCTCCTCTTTAATTTTCCCTCTCCTCCTCCTCCTCTTTACCTTTCCCTCTCCTCCTCCTCCTCTTTACCTTTCCCCTCTCCTCCTCCTCCTCTTTACCTTTCCCTCTCCTCCGCCTCCTCTTTACCTTTCCCCTCTCCTCCTCCTCCTCTTTACCTTCCCCCTCTCCCCCTCTCCTCCTCCTCCTCTTTACCTTCCCCCTCTCCTCCGCCTCCTCTTTACCTTTCCCTCTCCTACTCCTCCTCTTTAATTTTCCCTGTCCTCCTCCTCCTCCTCCTCTTTACCTTTCCCTCTCCTCCTCCTCCTCTTTACCTTCCCCTTCTCCCTTTACCTTTCCCCTCTCCTCCTCCTCCTCTTTACCTTCCCCCTCTCCTTCTCATCCTCTTTACCTTTCCCCTCTCCTCCTCCTCCTCTTTACCTTCACCCTCTCCTTCTCCTCCTCTTTACCTTTCCCCTCTCCTCCTCCTCTTTACCTTCCCCCTCTCCTCCGCCTCCTCTTTACCTTTCCCTCTCCTACTCCTCCTCTTTAATTTTCCCTGTCCTCCTCCTCCTCCTCCTCTTTACCTTTCCCTCTCCTCCTCCTCCTCTTTACCTTCCCCCTCTCCTCCTCCCCCTCTTTACCTTTCCCTCTCCTACTCCTCCTCTTTAATTTTCCCTCTCCTCCTCCTCCTCTTTACCTTTCCCTCTCCTCCTCCTCCTCTTTACCTTTCCCCTCTCCTCCTCCTCCTCTTTACCTTTCCCTCTCCTCCGCCTCCTCTTTACCTTTCCCCTCTCCTCCTCCTCCTCTTTACCTTCCCCCTCTCCCCCTCCTCCTCTTTACCTTTCCGTCTCCGTCTCCTCCTCCTCCTCTTTACCTTTCCTTCTCCTCCTCCTCCTCTTTACCTTTCCCCTCTCCTCCTCCTTCTCGTTACCTTTCCCGATCCTCCTTCTCCTGTTTACCTTTTCACCCTCTCCTCCTCCTCCTCCTCCTCCTCCTCCTCTTTACCTTTCCCCTCTCCTTCTCCTCTTTACCTTTCCCTCTCCTCCTTCTCTTGTTTACCTTTTCACCCTCTCCTCCTCCTCCTCTTTACATTTCCCCTCTCCTTCTCCTCTTTACCTTTCCCCTCTCCTCCTTCTCCTCCTCCTCTTTACCTTTCCCCTCTCCTCCTTCTCCTCTTTACCTTCCCCTCTCCTTCTCCCTTTACCTTTCCCCTCTCCTCCTCCTCCTCTTTACCTTTCCCCTCTCCTCCTCCTCCTCTTTACCTTCCCCCTCTCCTTCTCATCCTCTTTACCTTTCCCCTCTCCTCCTCCTCCTCTTTACCTTCCCCCTCTCCTCCTCCTCCTCTTTACCTTCCCCCTCTCCTCCGCCTCCTCTTTACCTTTCCCTCTCCTACTCCTCCTCTTTAATTTTCCCTCTCCTCCTCCTCCTCCTCCTCTTTACCTTTCCCTCTCCTCCTCCTCCTCTTTACCTTTCCCCTCTCCTCCTCCTCCTCTTTACCTTTCCCTCTCCTCCGCCTCCTCTTTACCTTTCCCCTCTCCTTCTCCTCCTCTTTACCTTCCCCTCTCCCCCTCCTCCTCTTTACCTTTCCGTCTCCGTCTCCTCCTCCTCCTCTTTACCTTTCCTTCTCCTTCTCCTCTTTACCTTTCCCCTCTCCTTCTCCCTTTACCTTTCCCCTCTCCTCCTCCTCCTCTTTACCTTCCCCCTCTCCTTCTCATCCTCTTTACCTTTCCCCTCTCCTCCTCCTCCTCTTTACCTTCACCCTCTCCTTCTCCTCCTCTTTACCTTTCCCCTCTCCTCCTCCTCTTTACCTTCCCCCTCTCCTCCGCCTCCTCTTTACCTTTCCCTCTCCTACTCCTCCTCTTTAATTTTCCCTGTCCTCCTCCTCCTCCTCCTCTTTACCTTTCCCTCTCCTCCTCCTCCTCTTTACCTTCCCCCTCTCCTCCTCCCCCTCTTTACCTTTCCCTCTCCTACTCCTCCTCTTTAATTTTCCCTCTCCTCCTCCTCCTCTTTACCTTTCCCTCTCCTCCTCCTCCTCTTTACCTTTCCCCTCTCCTCCTCCTCCTCTTTACCTTTCCCTCTCCTCCGCCTCCTCTTTACCTTTCCCCTCTCCTCCTCCTCCTCTTTACCTTCCCCCTCTCCCCCTCTCCTCCTCCTCCTCTTTACCTTCCCCCTCTCCTCCGCCTCCTCTTTACCTTTCCCTCTCCTACTCCTCCTCTTTAATTTTCCCTGTCCTCCTCCTCCTCCTCCTCTTTACCTTTCCCTCTCCTCCTCCTCCTCTTTACCTTCCCCTTCTCCCTTTACCTTTCCCCTCTCCTCCTCCTCCTCTTTACCTTCACCCTCTCCTTCTCCTCCTCTTTACCTTTCCCCTCTCCTCCTCCTCTTTACCTTCCCCCTCTCCTCCGCCTCCTCTTTACCTTTCCCTCTCCTACTCCTCCTCTTTAATTTTCCCTGTCCTCCTCCTCCTCCTCCTCTTTACCTTTCCCTCTCCTCCTCCTCCTCTTTACCTTCCCCCTCTCCTCCTCCCCCTCTTTACCTTTCCCTCTCCTACTCCTCCTCTTTAATTTTCCCTCTCCTCCTCCTCCTCTTTACCTTTCCCCTCTCCTCCTCCTCCTCTTTACCTTTCCCTCTCCTCCGCCTCCTCTTTACCTTTCCCCTCTCCTCCTCCTCCTCTTTACCTTCCCCCTCTCCCCTCCTCCTCTTTACCTTTCCGTCTCCGTCTCCTCCTCCTCCTCTTTACCTTTCCTTCTCCTCCTCCTCCTCTTTACCTTTCCCCTCTCCTCCTCCTTCTCGTTACCTTTCCCGATCCTCCTTCTCCTGTTTACCTTTTCACCCTCTCCTCCTCCTCCTCCTCCTCCTCTTCCTCCTCTTTACCTTTCCCCTCTCCTTCTCCCTTTACCTTTCCCCTCTCCTTCTCCTCTTTACCTTTCCCTCTCCTCCTTCTCTTGTTTACCTTTTCACCCTCTCCTCCTCCTCCTCTTTACATTTCCCCTCTCCTTCTCCTCTTTACCTTTCCCCTCTCCTCCTTCTCCTCCTCCTCTTTACCTTTCCCCTCTCCTCCTTCTCCTCTTTACCTTCCCCTCTCCTTCTCCCTTTACCTTTCCCCTCTCCTCCTCCTCCTCTTTACCTTCCCCCTCTCCTTCTCATCCTCTTTACCTTTCCCCTCTCCTCCTCCTCCTCTTTACCTTCCCCCTCTCCTCCTCCTCCTCTTTACCTTCCCCCTCTCCTCCGCCTCCTCTTTACCTTTCCCTCTCCTACTCCTCCTCTTTAATTTTCCCTCTCCTCCTCCTCCTCCTCCTCTTTACCTTTCCCTCTCCTCCTCCTCCTCTTTACCTTTCCCCTCTCCTCCTCCTCCTCTTTACCTTTCCCTCTCCTCCGCCTCCTCTTTACCTTTCCCCTCTCCTTCTCCTCCTCTTTACCTTCCCCCTCTCCCCCTCCTCCTCTTTACCTTTCCGTCTCCGTCTCCTCCTCCTCCTCTTTACCTTTCCTTCTCCTTCTCCTCTTTACCTTTCCCCTCTCCTTCTCCCTTTACCTTTCCCCTCTCCTCCTCCTCCTCTTTACCTTCCCCCTCTCCTTCTCATCCTCTTTACCTTTCCCCTCTCCTCCTCCTCCTCTTTACCTTCACCCTCTCCTTCTCCTCCTCTTTACCTTTCCCCTCTCCTCCTCCTCTTTACCTTCCCCCTCTCCTCCGCCTCCTCTTTACCTTTCCCTCTCCTACTCCTCCTCTTTAATTTTCCCTGTCCTCCTCCTCCTCCTCCTCTTTACCTTCCCCCTCTCCTTCTCATCCTCTTTACCTTTCCCCTCTCCTCCTCCTCCTCTTTACCTTCACCCTCTCCTTCTCCTCCTCTTTACCTTTCCCCTCTCCTCCTCCTCTTTACCTTCCCCCTCTCCTCCTCCCCCTCTTTACCTTTCCCTCTCCTACTCCTCCTCTTTAATTTTCCCTCTCCTCCTCCTCCTCTTTACCTTTCCCTCTCCTCCTCCTCCTCTTTACCTTTCCCCTCTCCTCCTCCTCCTCTTTACCTTTCCCTCTCCTCCGCCTCCTCTTTACCTTTCCCCTCTCCTCCTCCTCCTCTTTACCTTCCCCCTCTCCCCCTCTCCTCCTCCTCCTCTTTACCTTCCCCCTCTCCTCCGCCTCCTCTTTACCTTTCCCTCTCCTACTCCTCCTCTTTAATTTTCCCTGTCCTCCTCCTCCTCCTCCTCTTTACCTTTCCCTCTCCTCCTCCTCCTCTTTACCTTCCCCTTCTCCCTTTACCTTTCCCCTCTCCTCCTCCTCCTCTTTACCTTCCCCCTCTCCTTCTCATCCTCTTTACCTTTCCCCTCTCCTCCTCCTCCTCTTTACCTTCACCCTCTCCTTCTCCTCCTCTTTACATTTCCCCTCTCCTCCTCCTCTTTACCTTCCCCCTCTCCTCCGCCTCCTCTTTACCTTTCCCTCTCCTACTCCTCCTCTTTAATTTTCCCTGTCCTCCTCCTCCTCCTCCTCTTTACCTTTCCCTCTCCTCCTCCTCCTCTTTACCTTCCCCCTCTCCTCCTCCCCCTCTTTACCTTTCCCTCTCCTACTCCTCCTCTTTAATTTTCCCTCTCCTCCTCCTCCTCTTTACCTTTCCCTCTCCTCCTCCTCCTCTTTACCTTTCCCCTCTCCTCCTCCTCCTCTTTACCTTTCCCTCTCCTCCGCCTCCTCTTTACCTTTCCCCTCTCCTCCTCCTCCTCTTTACCTTCCCCCTCTCCCCCTCCTCCTCTTTACCTTTCCGTCTCCGTCTCCTCCTCCTCCTCTTTACCTTTCCTTCTCCTCCTCCTCCTCTTTACCTTTCCCCTCTCCTCCTCCTTCTCGTTACCTTTCCCGATCCTCCTTCTCCTGTTTACCTTTTCACCCTCTCCTCCTCCTCCTCCTCCTCCTCTTCCTCCTCTTTACCTTTCCCCTCTCCTTCTCCCTTTACCTTTCCCCTCTCCTTCTCCTCTTTACCTTTCCCTCTCCTCCTTCTCTTGTTTACCTTTTCACCCTCTCCTCCTCCTCCTCTTTACATTTCCCCTCTCCTTCTCCTCTTTACCTTTCCCCTCTCCTCCTTCTCCTCCTCCTCTTTACCTTTCCCCTCTCCTCCTTCTCCTCTTTACCTTCCCCTCTCCTTCTCCCTTTACCTTTCCCCTCTCCTCCTCCTCCTCTTTACCTTCCCCCTCTCCTTCTCATCCTCTTTACCTTTCCCCTCTCCTCCTCCTCCTCTTTACCTTCACCCTCTCCTTCTCCTCCTCTTTACATTTCCCCTCTCCTCCTCCTCTTTACCTTCCCCCTCTCCTCCGCCTCCTCTTTACCTTTCCCTCTCCTACTCCTCCTCTTTAATTTTCCCTGTCCTCCTCCTCCTCCGCCTCTTTACCTTTCCCTCTCCTCCTCCTCCTCTTTACCTTCCCCCTCTCCTCCTCCCCCTCTTTACCTTTCCCTCTCCTACTCCTCCTCTTTAATTTTCCCTCTCCTCCTCCTCCTCTTTACCTTTCCCTCTCCTCCTCCTCCTCTTTACCTTTCCCCTCTCCTCCTCCTCCTCTTTACCTTTCCCTCTCCTTCGCCTCCTCTTTACCTTTCCCCTCTCCTCCTCCTCCTCTTTACCTTCCCCCTCTCCCCCTCCTCCTCTTTACCTTTCCGTCTCCGTCTCCTCCTCCTCCTCTTTACCTTTCCTTCTCCTCCTCCTCCTCTTTACCTTTCCCCTCTCCTCCTCCTTCTCGTTACCTTTCCCGATCCTCCTTCTCCTGTTTACCTTTTCACCCTCTCCTCCTCCTCCTCCTCCTCCTCCTCCTCTTTACCTTTCCCCTCTCCTTCTCCCTTTACCTTTCCCCTCTCCTTCTCCTCTTTACCTTTCCCTCTCCTCCTTCTCTTGTTTACCTTTTCACCCTCTCCTCCTCCTCCTCTTTACATTTCCCCTCTCCTTCTCCTCTTTACCTTTCCCCTCTCCTCCTCCTCCTCCTCCTCCTCCTCCTCCTCTTTACCTTTCCCCTCTCCTCCTTCTCCTCTTTACCTTTCCCCTCTCCTTCTCCCTTTACCTTTCCCCATTCCTCCTCCTCCTCCTCTTAACCTTCCCCCTCTCCTTCTCCTCCTCTTTACCTTTCCCCTCTCCTCCTCCTCCTCTTTACCTTCCCCCTCTCCTTCTCCTCCTCTTTACCTTTCCCCTCTCCTCCTCCTCCTCTTTACCTTCCCCCTCTCCTCCGCCTCCTCTTTACCTTTCCCTCTCCTACTCCTCCTCTTTAATTTTCCCTGTCCTCCTCCTCCTCCTCCTCTTTACCTTTCCCTCTCCTCCTCCTCCTCTTTACCTTCCCCCTCTCCTCCTCCCCCTCTTTACCTTTCCCTCTCCTACTCCTCCTCTTTAATTTTCCCTCTCCTCCTCCTCCTCCTCCTCTTTACCTTTCCCTCTCCTCCTCCTCCTCTTTACCTTTCCCCTCTCCTTCTCCCTTTACCTTTCCCCTCTCCTTCTCCTCTTTACCTTTCCCTCTCCTCCTTCTCTTGTTTACCTTTTCACCCTCTCCTCCTCCTCCTCTTTACATTTCCCCTCTCCTTCTCCTCTTTACCTTTCCCCTCTCCTCCTCCTCCTCCTCCTCTTTACCTTTCCCCTCTCCTCCTTCTCCTCTTTACCTTTCCCCTCTCCTTCTCCCTTTACCTTTCCCCTCTCCTACTCCTCCTCTTTACCTTCCCCTTCTCCTTCTCATCCTCTTTACCTTTCCCCTCTCCTCCTCCTCCTCTTTACCTTACCCCTCTCCTTCTCCCTTTACCTTTCCCCTCTCCTTCTCCTCTTTACCTTTCCCTCTCCTCCTTCTCTTGTTTACCTTTTCACCCTCTCCTCCTCCTCCTCTTTACATTTCCCCTCTCCTTCTCCTCTTTACCTTTCCCCTCTCCTCCTCCTCCTCTTTACCTTTCCCTCTCCTCCTCCTCCTCTTTACCTTTCCCCTCTCCTCCTCCTCCTCTTTACCTTTCCCTCTCCTTCGCCTCCTCTTTACCTTTCCCCTCTCCTCCTCCTCCTCTTTACCTTCCCCCTCTCCCCCTCCTCCTCTTTACCTTTCCGTCTCCGTCTCCTCCTCCTCCTCTTTACCTTTCCTTCTCCTCCTCCTCCTCTTTACCTTTCCCCTCTCCTCCTCCTTCTCGTTACCTTTCCCGATCCTCCTTCTCCTGTTTACCTTTTCACCCTCTCCTCCTCCTCCTCCTCCTCCTCCTCCTCTTTACCTTTCCCCTCTCCTTCTCCCTTTACCTTTCCCCTCTCCTTCTCCTCTTTACCTTTCCCTCTCCTCCTTCTCTTGTTTACCTTTTCACCCTCTCCTCCTCCTCCTCTTTACATTTCCCCTCTCCTTCTCCTCTTTACCTTTCCCCTCTCCTCCTCCTCCTCCTCCTCCTCCTCCTCCTCTTTACCTTTCCCCTCTCCTCCTTCTCCTCTTTACCTTTCCCCTCTCCTTCTCCCTTTACCTTTCCCCATTCCTCCTCCTCCTCCTCTTAACCTTCCCCCTCTCCTTCTCCTCCTCTTTACCTTTCCCCTCTCCTCCTCCTCCTCTTTACCTTCCCCCTCTCCTTCTCCTCCTCTTTACCTTTCCCCTCTCCTCCTCCTCCTCTTTACCTTCCCCCTCTCCTCCGCCTCCTCTTTACCTTTCCCTCTCCTACTCCTCCTCTTTAATTTTCCCTGTCCTCCTCCTCCTCCTCCTCTTTACCTTTCCCTCTCCTCCTCCTCCTCTTTACCTTCCCCCTCTCCTCCTCCCCCTCTTTACCTTTCCCTCTCCTACTCCTCCTCTTTAATTTTCCCTCTCCTCCTCCTCCTCCTCCTCTTTACCTTTCCCTCTCCTCCTCCTCCTCTTTACCTTTCCCCTCTCCTTCTCCCTTTACCTTTCCCCTCTCCTTCTCCTCTTTACCTTTCCCTCTCCTCCTTCTCTTGTTTACCTTTTCACCCTCTCCTCCTCCTCCTCTTTACATTTCCCCTCTCCTTCTCCTCTTTACCTTTCCCCTCTCCTCCTCCTCCTCCTCCTCTTTACCTTTCCCCTCTCCTCCTTCTCCTCTTTACCTTTCCCCTCTCCTTCTCCCTTTACCTTTCCCCTCTCCTACTCCTCCTCTTTACCTTCCCCTTCTCCTTCTCATCCTCTTTACCTTTCCCCTCTCCTCCTCCTCCTCTTTACCTTACCCCTCTCCTTCTCCCTTTACCTTTCCCCTCTCCTTCTCCTCTTTACCTTTCCCTCTCCTCCTTCTCTTGTTTACCTTTTCACCCTCTCCTCCTCCTCCTCTTTACATTTCCCCTCTCCTTCTCCTCTTTACCTTTCCCCTCTCCTCCTTCTCCTCCTCCTCTTTACCTTTCCCCTCTCCTCCTTCTCCTCTTTACCTTCCCCTCTCCTTCTCCCTTTACCTTTCCCCTCTCCTCCTCCTCCTCTTTACCTTCCCCCTCTCCTTCTCATCCTCTTTACCTTTCCCCTCTCCTCCTCCTCCTCTTTACCTTCCCCCTCTCCTCCTCCTCCTCTTTACCTTCCCCCTCTCCTCCGCCTCCTCTTTACCTTTCCCTCTCCTACTCCTCCTCTTTAATTTTCCCTCTCCTCCTCCTCCTCCTCCTCTTTACCTTTCCCTCTCCTCCTCCTCCTCTTTACCTTTCC
Source organism: Oncorhynchus mykiss (assembly GCF_013265735.2). Classification (NCBI taxonomy): domain Eukaryota; kingdom Metazoa; phylum Chordata; class Actinopteri; order Salmoniformes; family Salmonidae; genus Oncorhynchus; species Oncorhynchus mykiss. Next base: position 35,037,871 of record NC_048593.1, on the reverse strand, counting down.
CCTCTCCTCCTCCTCCTCTTTACCTTTCCCTCTCCTCCGCCTCCTCTTTACCTTTCCCCTCTCCTTCTCCTCCTCTTTACCTTCCCCCTCTCCCCCTCCTCCTCTTTACCTTTCCGTCTCCGTCTCCTCCTCCTCCTCTTTACCTTTCCTTCTCCTTCTCCTCTTTACCTTTCCCCTCTCCTTCTCCCTTTACCTTTCCCCTCTCCTCCTCCTCCTCTTTACCTTCCCCCTCTCCTTCTCATCCTCTTTACCTTTCCCCTCTCCTCCTCCTCCTCCTCTTTACCTTCACCCTCTCCTTCTCCTCCTCTTTACCTTTCCCCTCTCCTCCTCCTCTTTACCTTCCCCCTCTCCTCCGCCTCCTCTTTACCTTTCCCTCTCCTACTCCTCCTCTTTAATTTTCCCTGTCCTCCTCCTCCTCCTCCTCTTTACCTTTCCCTCTCCTCCTCCTCCTCTTTACCTTTCCCTCTCCTCCTCCTCCTCTTTACCTTTCCCCTCTCCTCCTCCTCCTCTTTACCTTTCCCTCTCCTCCGCCTCCTCTTTACCTTTCCCCTCTCCTCCTCCTCCTCTTTACCTTCCCCCTCTCCCCCTCTCCTCCTCCTCCTCTTTACCTTCCCCCTCTCCTCCGCCTCCTCTTTACCTTTCCCTCTCCTACTCCTCCTCTTTAATTTTCCCTGTCCTCCTCCTCCTCCTCCTCTTTACCTTTCCCTCTCCTCCTCCTCCTCTTTACCTTCCCCTTCTCCCTTTACCTTTCCCCTCACCTCCTCCTCCTCTTTACCTTCCCCCTCTCCTCCTCCCCCTCTTTACCTTTCCCTCTCCTACTCCTCCTCTTTAATTTTCCCTCTCCTCCGCCTCCTCTTTACCTTTCCTTCTCCTTCTCCTCTTTACCTTCCCCCTCTCCTTCTCATCCTCTTTACCTTTCCCCTCTCCTCCTCCTCCTCTTTACCTTCACCCTCTCCTTCTCCTCCTCTTTACATTTCCCCTCTCCTCCTCCTCTTTACCTTCCCCCTCTCCTCCGCCTCCTCTTTACCTTTCCCTCTCCTACTCCTCCTCTTTAATTTTCCCTGTCCTCCTCCTCCTCCTCCTCTTTACCTTTCCCTCTCCTCCTCCTCCTCTTTACCTTCCCCCTCTCCTCCTCCCCCTCTTTACCTTTCCCTCTCCTACTCCTCCTCTTTAATTTTCCCTCTCCTCCTCCTCCTCTTTACCTTTCCCTCTCCTCCTCCTCCTCTTTACCTTTCCCCTCTCCTCCTCCTCCTCTTTACCTTTCCCTCTCCTCCGCCTCCTCTTTACCTTTCCCCTCTCCTCCTCCTCCTCTTTACCTTCCCCCTCTCCCCCTCCTCCTCTTTACCTTTCCGTCTCCGTCTCCTCCTCCTCCTCTTTACCTTTCCTTCTCCTCCTCCTCCTCTTTACCTTTCCCCTCTCCTCCTCCTTCTCGTTACCTTTCCCGATCCTCCTTCTCCTGTTTACCTTTTCACCCTCTCCTCCTCCTCCTCCTCCTCCTCTTCCTCCTCTTTACCTTTCCCCTCTCCTTCTCCCTTTACCTTTCCCCTCTCCTTCTCCTCTTTACCTTTCCCTCTCCTCCTTCTCTTGTTTACCTTTTCACCCTCTCCTCCTCCTCCTCTTTACATTTCCCCTCTCCTTCTCCTCTTTACATTTCCCCTCTCCTCCTTCTCCTCCTCCTCTTTACCTTTCCCCTCTCCTCCTTCTCCTCTTTACCTTCCCCTCTCCTTCTCCCTTTACCTTTCCCCTCTCCTCCTCCTCCTCTTTACCTTCCCCCTCTCCTTCTCATCCTCTTTACCTTTCCCCTCTCCTCCTCCTCCTCTTTACCTTCCCCCTCTCCTCCTCCTCCTCTTTACCTTCCCCCTCTCCTCCGCCTCCTCTTTACCTTTCCCTCTCCTACTCCTCCTCTTTAATTTTCCCTCTCCTCCTCCTCCTCCTCCTCTTTACCTTTCCCTCTCCTCCTCCTCCTCTTTACCTTTCCCCTCTCCTCCTCCTCCTCTTTACCTTTCCCTCTCCTCCGCCTCCTCTTTACCTTTCCCCTCTCCTTCTCCTCCTCTTTACCTTCCCCCTCTCCCCCTCCTCCTCTTTACCTTTCCGTCTCCGTCTCCTCCTCCTCCTCTTTACCTTTCCTTCTCCTTCTCCTCTTTACCTTTCCCCTCTCCTTCTCCCTTTACCTTTCCCCTCTCCTCCTCCTCCTCTTTACCTTCCCCCTCTCCTTCTCATCCTCTTTACCTTTCCCCTCTCCTCCTCCTCCTCTTTACCTTCACCCTCTCCTTCTCCTCCTCTTTACCTTTCCCCTCTCCTCCTCCTCTTTACCTTCCCCCTCTCCTCCGCCTCCTCTTTACCTTTCCCTCTCCTACTCCTCCTCTTTAATTTTCCCTGTCCTCCTCCTCCTCCTCCTCTTTACCTTCCCCCTCTCCTTCTCATCCTCTTTACCTTTCCCCTCTCCTCCTCCTCCTCTTTACCTTCACCCTCTCCTTCTCCTCCTCTTTACCTTTCCCCTCTCCTCCTCCTCTTTACCTTCCCCCTCTCCTCCTCCCTCTCTTTACCTTTCCCTCTCCTACTCCTCCTCTTTAATTTTCCCTCTCCTCCTCCTCCTCTTTACCTTTCCCTCTCCTCCTCCTCCTCTTTACCTTTCCCCTCTCCTCCTCCTCCTCTTTACCTTTCCCTCTCCTCCGCCTCCTCTTTACCTTTCCCCTCTCCTCCTCCTCCTCTTTACCTTCCCCCTCTCCCCCTCTCCTCCTCCTCCTCTTTACCTTCCCCCTCTCCTCCGCCTCCTCTTTACCTTTCCCTCTCCTACTCCTCCTCTTTAATTTTCCCTGTCCTCCTCCTCCTCCTCCTCTTTACCTTTCCCTCTCCTCCTCCTCCTCTTTACCTTCCCCTTCTCCCTTTACCTTTCCCCTCTCCTCCTCCTCCTCTTTACCTTCCCCCTCTCCTTCTCATCCTCTTTACCTTTCCCCTCTCCTCCTCCTCCTCTTTACCTTCACCCTCTCCTTCTCCTCCTCTTTACATTTCCCCTCTCCTCCTCCTCTTTACCTTCCCCCTCTCCTCCGCCTCCTCTTTACCTTTCCCTCTCCTACTCCTCCTCTTTAATTTTCCCTGTCCTCCTCCTCCTCCTCCTCTTTACCTTTCCCTCTCCTCCTCCTCCTCTTTACCTTCCCCCTCTCCTCCTCCCCCTCTTTACCTTTCCCTCTCCTACTCCTCCTCTTTAATTTTCCCTCTCCTCCTCCTCCTCTTTACCTTTCCCTCTCCTCCTCCTCCTCTTTACCTTTCCCCTCTCCTCCTCCTCCTCTTTACCTTTCCCTCTCCTTCGCCTCCTCTTTACCTTTCCCCTCTCCTCCTCCTCCTCTTTACCTTCCCCCTCTCCCCCTCCTCCTCTTTACCTTTCCGTCTCCGTCTCCTCCTCCTCCTCTTTACCTTTCCTTCTCCTCCTCCTCCTCTTTACCTTTCCCCTCTCCTCCTCCTTCTCGTTACCTTTCCCGATCCTCCTTCTCCTGTTTACCTTTTCACCCTCTCCTCCTCCTCCTCCTCCTCCTCCTCCTCTTTACCTTTCCCCTCTCCTTCTCCCTTTACCTTTCCCCTCTCCTTCTCCTCTTTACCTTTCCCTCTCCTCCTTCTCTTGTTTACCTTTTCACCCTCTCCTCCTCCTCCTCTTTACATTTCCCCTCTCCTTCTCCTCTTTACCTTTCCCCTCTCCTCCTCCTCCTCCTCCTCCTCCTCCTCTTTACCTTTCCCCTCTCCTCCTTCTCCTCTTTACCTTTCCCCTCTCCTTCTCCCTTTACCTTTCCCCATTCCTCCTCCTCCTCCTCTTAACCTTCCCCCTCTCCTTCTCCTCCTCTTTACCTTTCCCCTCTCCTCCTCCTCCTCTTTACCTTCCCCCTCTCCTTCTCCTCCTCTTTACCTTTCCCCTCTCCTCCTCCTCCTCTTTACCTTCCCCCTCTCCTCCGCCTCCTCTTTACCTTTCCCTCTCCTACTCCTCCTCTTTAATTTTCCCTGTCCTCCTCCTCCTCCTCCTCTTTACCTTTCCCTCTCCTCCTCCTCCTCTTTACCTTCCCCCTCTCCTCCTCCCCCTCTTTACCTTTCCCTCTCCTACTCCTCCTCTTTAATTTTCCCTCTCCTCCTCCTCCTCCTCCTCTTTACCTTTCCCTCTCCTCCTCCTCCTCTTTACCTTTCCCCTCTCCTTCTCCCTTTACCTTTCCCCTCTCCTTCTCCTCTTTACCTTTCCCTCTCCTCCTTCTCTTGTTTACCTTTTCACCCTCTCCTCCTCCTCCTCTTTACATTTCCCCTCTCCTTCTCCTCTTTACCTTTCCCCTCTCCTCCTCCTCCTCCTCCTCTTTACCTTTCCCCTCTCCTCCTTCTCCTCTTTACCTTTCCCCTCTCCTTCTCCCTTTACCTTTCCCCTCTCCTACTCCTCCTCTTTACCTTCCCCCTCTCCTTCTCATCCTCTTTACCTTTCCCCTCTCCTCCTCCTCCTCTTTACCTTACCCCTCTCCTTCTCCCTTTACCTTTCCCCTCTCCTTCTCCTCTTTACCTTTCCCTCTCCTCCTTCTCTTGTTTACCTTTTCACCCTCTCCTCCTCCTCCTCTTTACATTTCCCCTCTCCTTCTCCTCTTTACCTTTCCCCTCTCCTCCTTCTCCTCCTCCTCTTTACCTTTCCCCTCTCCTCCTTCTCCTCTTTACCTTCCCCTCTCCTTCTCCCTTTACCTTTCCCCTCTCCTCCTCCTCCTCTTTACCTTCCCCCTCTCCTTCTCATCCTCTTTACCTTTCCCCTCTCCTCCTCCTCCTCTTTACCTTCCCCCTCTCCTCCTCCTCCTCTTTACCTTCCCCCTCTCCTCCGCCTCCTCTTTACCTTTCCCTCTCCTACTCCTCCTCTTTAATTTTCCCTCTCCTCCTCCTCCTCCTCCTCTTTACCTTTCCCTCTCCTCCTCCTCCTCTTTACCTTTCCCCTCTCCTCCTCCTCCTCTTTACCTTTCCCTCTCCTCCGCCTCCTCTTTACCTTTCCCCTCTCCTTCTCCTCCTCTTTACCTTCCCCCTCTCCCCCTCCTCCTCTTTACCTTTCCGTCTCCGTCTCCTCCTCCTCCTCTTTACCTTTCCTTCTCCTTCTCCTCTTTACCTTTCCCCTCTCCTTCTCCCTTTACCTTTCCCCTCTCCTCCTCCTCCTCTTTACCTTCCCCCTCTCCTTCTCATCCTCTTTACCTTTCCCCTCTCCTCCTCCTCCTCTTTACCTTCACCCTCTCCTTCTCCTCCTCTTTACCTTTCCCCTCTCCTCCTCCTCTTTACCTTCCCCCTCTCCTCCGCCTCCTCTTTACCTTTCCCTCTCCTACTCCTCCTCTTTAATTTTCCCTGTCCTCCTCCTCCTCCTCCTCTTTACCTTTCCCTCTCCTCCTCCTCCTCTTTACCTTTCCCTCTCCTCCTCCTCCTCTTTACCTTTCCCCTCTCCTCCTCCTCCTCTTTACCTTACCCTCTCCTCCGCCTCCTCTTTACCTTTCCCCTCTCCTCCTCCTCCTCTTTACCTTCCCCCTCTCCCCCTCTCCTCCTCCTCCTCTTTACCTTCCCCCTCTCCTCCGCCTCCTCTTTACCTTTCCCTCTCCTACTCCTCCTCTTTAATTTTCCCTGTCCTCCTCCTCCTCCTCCTCTTTACCTTTCCCTCTCCTCCTCCTCCTCTTTACCTTCCCCTTCTCCCTTTACCTTTCCCCTCTCCTCCTCCTCCTCTTTACCTTCCCCCTCTCCTTCTCATCCTCTTTACCTTTCCCCTCTCCTCCTCCTCCTCTTTACCTTCACCCTCTCCTTCTCCTCCTCTTTACATTTCCCCTCTCCTCCTCCTCTTTACCTTCCCCCTCTCCTCCGCCTCCTCTTTACCTTTCCCTCTCCTACTCCTCCTCTTTAATTTTCCCTGTCCTCCTCCTCCTCCTCCTCTTTACCTTTCCCTCTCCTCCTCCTCCTCTTTACCTTCCCCCTCTCCTCCTCCCCCTCTTTACCTTTCCCTCTCCTACTCCTCCTCTTTAATTTTCCCTCTCCTCCTCCTCCTCTTTACCTTTCCCTCTCCTCCTCCTCCTCTTTACCTTTCCCCTCTCCTCCTCCTCCTCTTTACCTTTCCCTCTCCTCCGCCTCCTCTTTACCTTTCCCCTCTCCTCCTCCTCCTCTTTACCTTCCCCCTCTCCCCCTCCTCCTCTTTACCTTTCCGTCTCCGTCTCCTCCTCCTCCTCTTTACCTTTCCTTCTCCTCCTCCTCCTCTTTACCTTTCCCCTCTCCTCCTCCTTCTCGTTACCTTTCCCGATCCTCCTTCTCCTGTTTACCTTTTCACCCTCTCCTCCTCCTCCTCCTCCTCCTCCTCCTCTTTACCTTTCCCCTCTCCTTCTCCCTTTACCTTTCCCCTCTCCTTCTCCTCTTTACCTTTCCCTCTCCTCCTTCTCTTGTTTACCTTTTCACCCTCTCCTCCTCCTCCTCTTTACATTTCCCCTCTCCTTCTCCTCTTTACCTTTCCCCTCTCCTCCTCCTCCTCCTCCTCCTCCTCTTTACCTTTCCCCTCTCCTCCTTCTCCTCTTTACCTTTCCCCTCTCCTTCTCCCTTTACCTTTCCCCATTCCTCCTCCTCCTCCTCTTAACCTTCCCCCTCTCCTTCTCCTCCTCTTTACCTTTCCCCTCTCCTCCTCCTCCTCTTTACCTTCCCCTCTCCTTCTCCTCCTCTTTACCTTTCCCCTCTCCTCCTCCTCCTCTTTACCTTCCCCCTCTCCTCCGCCTCCTCTTTACCTTTCCCTCTCCTACTCCTCCTCTTTAATTTTCCCTGTCCTCCTCCTCCTCCTCCTCTTTACCTTTCCCTCTCCTCCTCCTCCTCTTTACCTTCCCCCTCTCCTCCTCCCCCTCTTTACCTTTCCCTCTCCTACTCCTCCTCTTTAATTTTCCCTCTCCTCCTCCTCCTCCTCTTTACCTTTCCCTCTCCTCCTCCTCCTCTTTACCTTTCCCCTCTCCTTCTCCCTTTACCTTTCCCCTCTCCTTCTCCTCTTTACCTTTCCCTCTCCTCCTTCTCTTGTTTACCTTTTCACCCTCTCCTCCTCCTCCTCTTTACATTTCCCCTCTCCTTCTCCTCTTTACCTTTCCCCTCTCCTCCTCCTCCTCCTCCTCTTTACCTTTCCCCTCTCCTCCTTCTCCTCTTTACCTTTCCCCTCTCCTTCTCCCTTTACCTTTCCCCTCTCCTACTCCTCCTCTTTACCTTCCCCCTCTCCTTCTCATCCTCTTTACCTTTCCCCTCTCCTCCTCCTCCTCTTTACCTTACCCCTCTCCTTCTCCTCCTCTTTACCTTTCCCCTCTCCTCCTCCTCCTCTTTACCTTCCCCCTCTCCTCTGCCTCCTCTTTACCTTTCCCTCTCCTACTCCTCCTCTTTAATTTTCCCTGTCCTCCTCCTTCTCCTCCTCTTTACCTTTCCCTCTCCTCCTCCTCCTCTTTACCTTTCCCCTCTCCTCCTCCTCCTCTTTACCTTCCCCCTCTCCTTCTCCTCCTCTTTACCTTTCCCCTCTCCTCCTCTTCCTCTTTACCTTCCCCCTCTCCTCCGCCTCCTCTTTACCTTTCCCTCTCCTACTCCTCCTCTTTAATTTTCCCTGTCCTCCTCCTCCTCCTCCTCTTTACCTTTCCCTCTCCTCCTCCTCCTCTTTACCTTCCCCCTCTCCTCCTCCCCCTCTTTACCTTTCCCTCTCCTACTCCTCCTCTTTAATTTTCCCTCTCCTCCTCCTCCTCCTCTTTACCTTTCCCTCTCCTCCTCCTCCTCTTTACCTTTCCCCTCTCCTTCTCCCTTTACCTTTCCCCTCTCCTTCTCCTCTTTACCTTTCCCTCTCCTCCTTCTCTTGTTTACCTTTTCACCCTCTCCTCCTCCTCCTCTTTACATTTCCCCTCTCCTTCTCCTCTTTACCTTTCCCCTCTCCTCCTCCTCCTCCTCCTCTTTACCTTTCCCCTCTCCTCCTTCTCCTCTTTACCTTTCCCCTCTCCTTCTCCCTTTACCTTTCCCCTCTCCTACTCCTCCTCTTTACCTTCCCCCTCTCCTTCTCATCCTCTTTACCTTTCCCCTCTCCTCCTCCTCCTCTTTACCTTACCCCTCTCCTTCTCCTCCTCTTTACCTTTCCCCTCTCCTCCTCCTCCTCTTTACCTTCCCCCTCTCCTCTGCCTCCTCTTTACCTTTCCCTCTCCTACTCCTCCTCTTTAAGTTTCCCTGTCCTCCTCCTTCTCCTCCTCTTTACCTTTCCCTCTCCTCCTCCTCCTCTTTACCTTTCCCCTCTCCTCCTCCTCCTCTTTACCTTTCCCTCTCCTCCGCCTCCTCTTTACCTTTCCCCTCTCCTTCTCCTCCTCTTTACCTTCCCCCTCTCCCCCTCCTCCGCTTTACCTTTCCGTCTCCGTCTCCTCCTCCTCCTCTTTACCTTTCCTTCTCCTCCTCCTCCTCTTTACCTTTCCCCTCTCCTCCTTCTCCTCTTTACCTTTCCCCTCTCCTTCTCCCTTTACCTTTCCCCTCTCCTCCTCCTCCTCTTTACCTTCCCCCTCTCCTTCTCATCCTCTTTACCTTTCCCCTCTCCTCCTCCTCCTCTTTACCTTCACCCTCTCCTTCTCCTCCTCTTTACCTTTCCCCTCTCCTCCTCCTCTTTACCTTCCCCCTCTCCTCCGTCTCCTCTTTACCTTTCCCTCTCCTACATCTCCTCTTTAATTTTCCCTGTCCTCCTCCTCCTCCTCCTCTTTACCTTTCCCTCTCCTCCTCCTCCTCTTTACCTTCCCCCTCTCCTCCTCCCCCTCTTTACCTTTCCCTCTCCTACTCCTCCTCTTTAATTTTCCCTCTCCTCCTCCTCCTCTTTACCTTTCCCTCTCCTCCGCCTCCTCTTTACCTTTCCCCTCTCCTTCTCCTCCTCTTTACCTTCCCCCTCTCCCCCTCCTCCGCTTTACCTTTCCGTCTCCGTCTCCTCCTCCTCCTCTTTACCTTTCCTTCTCCTCCTCCTCCTCTTTACCTTTCCCCTCTCCTCCTTCTCCTCTTTACCTTTCCCCTCTCCTTCTCCCTTTACCTTTCCCCTCTCCTCCTCCTCCTCTTTACCTTCCCCCTCTCCTTCTCATCCTCTTTACCTTTCCCCTCTCCTCCTCCTCCTCTTTACCTTCACCCTCTCCTTCTCCTCCTCTTTACCTTTCCCCTCTCCTCCTCCTCTTTACCTTCCCCCTCTCCTCCGTCTCCTCTTTACCTTTCCCTCTCCTACATCTCCTCTTTAATTTTCCCTGTCCTCCTCCTCCTCCTCCTCTTTACCTTTCCCTCTCCTCCTCCTCCTCTTTACCTTCCCCCTCTCCTCCTCCCCCTCTTTACCTTTCCCTCTCCTACTCCTCCTCTTTAATTTTCCCTCTCCTCCTCCTCCTCTTTACCTTTCCCTCTCCTCCACCTCCTCTTTACCTTTCCCCTCTCCTCCTCCTCCTCTTTACCTTTCCCTCTCCTCCGCCTCCTCTTTACCTTTCCCCTCTCCTCCTCCTCTTTACCTTCCCCCTCTCCCCCTCCTCCTCTTTACCTTTCCGTCTCCGTCTCCTCCTCCTCCTCTTTACCTTTCCTTCTCCTCCTCCTCCTCTTTACCTTTCCCCTCTCCTCCTCCTTCTCGTTACCTTTCCCGATCCTCCTTCTCCTGTTTACATTTTCACCCTCTCCTCCTCCTCCTCCTCCTCCTCCTCCTCCTCTTTACCTTTCCCCTCTCCTTCTCCCTTTACCTTTCCCCTCTCCTTCTCCTCTTTACCTTTCCCTCTCCTCCTTCTCTTGTTTACCTTTTCACCCTCTCCTCCTCCTCCTCTTTGCATTTCCCCTCTCCTTCTCCTCTTTACCTTTCCCCTCTCCTCCTCCTCCTCCTCCTCCTCTTTACCTTTCCCCTCTCCTCCTTCTCCTCTTTACCTTTCCCCTCTCCTTCTCCCTTTACCTTTCCCCTCTCCTCCTCCTCCTCTTAACCTTCCCCCTCTCCTTCTCCTCCTCTTTACCTTTCCCCTCTCCTGCTCCTCCTCTTTACCTTCCCCCTCTCCTTCTCCTCCTCTTTACCTTTCCCCTCTCCTCCTCCTCCTCTTTACCTTCCCCCTCTCCTCCGCCTCCTCTTTACCTTTCCCTCTCCTACTCCTCCTCTTTAATTTTCCCTGTCCTCCTCCTCCTCCTCCTCTTTACCTTTCCCTCTCCTCCTCCTCCTCTTTACCTTCCCCCTCTCCTCCTCCCCCTCTTACCTTTCCCTCTCCTCCTCCTCCTCTTTACCTTTCCCCTCTCCTCCTCCTCCTCTTTACCTTTCCCTCTCCTCTCCTCCTCCTCCTCTTTACCTTTCCCTCTCCTCCTCCTCCTCTTTACCTTTCACCTCTCCTCCTCCTTCTCTTTACCTTTCCCTCTCCTCCGCCTCCTCTTTACCTTTCCCCTCTCCTCCTCCTCCTCTTTACCTTCCCCCTCTCCCCCTCCTCCTCTTTACCTTTCCGTCTCCTCCTCCTCCTCTTTACCTTTCCTTCTCCTCCTCCTCCTCTTTACCTTTGCCCTCTCCTCCTCCTTCTCGTTACCTTTCCCACTCCTCCTTCTCCTGTTTACCTTTTCACCCTCTCCTCCTCCTCCTCCTCCTCCTCCTCCTCTTTACCTTTCCCCTCTCCTGCTCCTCTCTACGTTTCCCCTCTCCTCCTCCTCCTCTTTACCTTTCCCCTCTTCTCCTCCTCCTCTTTACCTTCCCTCTCCTCCTCCTCCTCTTTACCTTTCTCCTCTCCTTCTCCGCTTTGCCTTTCACTCTCCTCCTCCTCCTCTTTAAATTTCCCCTCTCCTCCTCCTCTTTACCTTTCCCCTCTCCTACTCTTTACCTTTCCCCCTCTCCTCCTTCTCCTCTTTACCTTTACCCTGTCCTGCTCCTCTTTACCTTTCCCCTCTCCTCCTCCTCCTCCTCTTTACCTTTCCCCTCTCCTCCTCCTTCTCTTTACCTTCCCCCTCTCCCCCTCCTCCTCTTTACCTTAGCCTCTCCTCCTCCTCCTCCTCCTCCTCTTTACCTTTCCCTCTCCTCCTTCTCATCTTTGCCTTTTCCCTCTCCTCCTCTTTACCTTTCCCCCTCATTTCCTTCTCCTCTTTACCTTTCCCCTCTCCTCCTCCTTACCTTTCCCCTCTCCTCCTCTTTACCTTTCCCCCTCTCCTCCTCCTCTTTACCTTTCCCCTCTCCTCCTCTTTACCTTTCCCCCTCTACTCCTTCTCCTCTTTACCTCCCCCCTCTTTTCCTCCTCTTTACCTTTCACCTCTCCTCCTCTTTACCTTCCCCCTCTCCTCCTCCTCTTTACCTTTCCCCTCTCCCCCTCTTCCTCTTTACCTTTCCCCTCTCCTCCTCCTCCTCATCTTTACCTTTCCATTCACCTCCTTCTCCTCTTTACCTTTCTCCTCTCCTCCTCCTCGTTTCCTTCCCCCTCTCCTCCGCCTCCTCTTTACCTTTCCCCTCTCCCCCTCTTCCTCTTTACCTTTCCCCTCTCCTCCTCCTCCTCATCTTTACCTTTCCCCCCTCCTCCTTCTCCTCTTTACCTTTCTCCTCTCCTCCTCCTCGTTTCCTTTCCCCTCTCCTCCTCCACCTCTTTACCTTCCCCCTCTCCTTCTTCTCCTCTTTACTTTTCCCCTCTCCTCCTCCTCTTTACCTTCCACCTCTCCTCCTCCTCCTCTTCACCTTTCCCTCTCCTACTCCTCCTCTTTAATTTTCCCTCTCCTCCTCCTCCTCCTCTTTACCTTTCCCTCTCCTCCTCCTCCTCTTTACCTTTCCCTCTCCTCCTCCTCCTCTTTACCTTTCCGTCTTCTCCTCCTCCTCTTTGCCTTTCCCTCTCCTTCTCCTCTTCTTTACATTTCCCCCTTTCCTCCTCCTCATCTTTACCTTTCCCCGCTCCCCCTCCTCCTCTTTACCTTTCCCCCTCTCCTCCTTCTCCTCTTTACCTTTCCCTCGCCTCCTTCTCCTATTTTCCTTTCCCTCTCCTCCTCCTCTTTACCTTCCCCCCTCTCCTCCTCTTTAACTCTTCTCCTCTCCTCTGTACTCCCCTCTCCTCCTCTTCTTCAACTCTCCTCCTCTCCTCCTCATCTTCAACTCTCCTCCTCTCCTCAGCTCCTCATCTTCAACTCTCTTCCTGTCCTCTCCTCATCTTCAACTCTCCCCCTCTCCTCTCCTCCTCATCTTCAACTCTCCTCCTCTCCTCTCCTCCTCATATTCAACTCTCCTCTTCTCCTCATCTTCAACTCTCCTCCTCTCCTCTCCTTCTCATCTTCAACTCTCTTCCTCTCCTCTCCTCTCCTCTCCTCCCCTCTCCTCCTCATCTTCAACTCTCTTCCTCTCCTCTCCTCTTCATCTTCAACTCTCCTCCTCTCCTCTCCTCCTCATCTTTAACTCTCCTCCTCTCCTCTCCTTCTCATCTTCAACTCTCCTCCTCATCTTCAACTCTCCTCCCCTCCTTTCCTCCTCATCTTTAACTCTCCGCCCCTCCTTTCCTCCTCATCTTCAACTCTCCTCCTCTCCTCTCCTCCTCAACTCTCCTCTTCAACTCTCCTCCTCACCTCTCCTCCTCATCTTCAACTCTCCTCCTCTCCTCTCCTCCTCAACTTCAACTCTCCTCCTCTCCTCCTCATCTTCAACTCTCCTCCTCATCTTCAACTCTCCTCCTCATTTTCAACTCTCCTCCTCCCCTCTACTCCTCCATATTTATTTTATTATATTTTTCCTTTCTTTCTCATCCTATTATCTTTCACTGCTCTTTCCATCTCTCTCTCTCTCTCCCTCTCTCACTCTCTCATTGCCCCACCTCTTTTTATGTTTGTCTTCCTCATTCTTCTCTGTGAAAGCATCACAGATATTTAGTTTCATGTCATCAGTGCAGCGGTCCTAGCCGTTATTACTTCCAGTGCATTAGCATTGTTACCCTGAGAGGAAATGGATACAGATACTTATCGTAAACACTGTCAATTCAAACACTTAAAACGGTAAATTGTTTCGATAGCTTCCTCATTTTCAGTTGTTTATTTCTGAATATCTTACCAGGAGTACAGAAGCAAAAAAAGAGCGATATATATAATGTAAACATTTCAGTGGGCAGAGTAATTATTTCCAACGCTGATTAAACATCAATTTATTCAAAGAAATGCATTGGGTTTCCTTTTATCTGACGTTGTAGGGACTAATACATTATTGTGTGAGCTATCTGGCCACTTCTCTTAATATTTGCAGACTAAATCTAGCTAAATCCAACCCCTATTTCTGTACGATCACAGATAGCAACCCCCCCCTACTTGAAACATAATTTGTCTCTTGGACCGAATTTCTTCTCCACCTGATATATGTGGGTCCTGCAGCGATGATCTGGATAGAGAGGGAAGACGTAGTAGTCTTGGTCTAATGGCTGTGTTCCATTTCAGAGGCAGTGATACCGGAGGTTGAGCCAGAGCATAACAGCAGCCAGCAGGAGAACTCAGCTGTACAGGGTAAGCAGCTTCACTCTCCCTCTCTGTCTCTGTCTCTGTCTCTGAGATCTGGGGGGTCAGCACGCAAGGAGAAGGAACAGGGCTTTGGGTTGACCCTTGACTCTCTATTCCCAAATAAAGTCAGAAAATAACAATACGCCACCACAAAGTGACATTATTTGGATGAACTTGTGAATGTTGGAAAGTACCCTCACATGAGGGGGTCAGAGTCACGGGAAGGGAGTGAAGTGGGGGCTGGGGGTGATGTGGCCTGCACATGCTCCACACATGGTTCTTAGTACCTCTCCTCAGTACCTCTCAGTATACTCTCTCTTTTCTCCTTTTTTTATTTTCTTTCTCTCTCTCTCTCTCTCTCTCTCGCTCTCTCGCTCTCTCTCAAACTGATGGTGTTGCATATATGTTTCAAGCTTCCATTCTCTGTAGAACCCCCCAACTCCACACTCCCCGCCGGCCTCCTCCACCCTTCCCACCTCCACCCTTCCCTCCTTCACCCTCACCTCCTCCACCCTCCTCCTCTACCCTCCCCTCATCCTCCTCCTCCACCCTCCCCCTCCACTCTCCCCTCCTCCTCTCTCCCATCCTCCTCCACCCTCCCCTCCTCCACCCTTCCCACCTCCACCCTCCCCTCCTCCTCCTTCACCCTCCTCCTCTACCCTCCCCTCCTCCTCCTCCACCCTCCCCATGTTTCATGGCTGGTTATATTGACAGTGTTGCAGCGAGCACAGAAATAAACACAAACACAACCCCCTTGTGATTTCATTGTTAATCCCAGTTACTACTGTGTTCCTTATAGTAAGACATAATGCTCTGACATTCTCCTGTGCTGGCCTTGTAAATCCATGTATTTGTCGTGACCCTGAGTGTTCCGCTTTCCTGTGTGAGCCAGTTGTTACTAATGACAGCGTGGAGACGGGGATTATGGGGCCATAGCATTTCTGACCTTTAGGGCATCAAGGAGAACTGCTGATGGCCATGCAAGGGACAGACAGACAGCGAGAGAGAAAGACACGCAAGACAGAGCGAGAGACAGCAAGAGAGACAGCGAGAGAGAGACAGCGAGAGAGAGACAGCGAGAGAGAGAAAGATAGACAGAGAGAGAGACAGCGAGAGAGAGAAAGATAGACAGCGAGAGAGAGAAAGATAGACAGAGAGAGAGACAGCAAGAGAGAGAAAGATAGACAGAGAGAGAGAGACAATAGAGAGAGAGAGACGATAGAGAGAGAGAGAGAGAGAGGCGGTAGAGAGAGAGAGAGAGAGAGATACGATAGAGGGAGAGAGAGAGTTTGAATAGCCTTTATTGGGTCTGGGAACTCAACACGATAAACACTCAAACAAAACCATGGTTACACATCAATTAAAAACACAATACCAAATCTTCCTCCACGGTAACTAAACACAACACCAAATCTTCGTCCACGGTAATTAAACACAACACCAAATCTTTCTCCACAGAAACTAAACACAACACCAAATCTTCATCCACGGTAACTAAACACAACACCAAATCTTCCTCCACGGTAACTAAACACAACACCAAATCTTTCTCCACAATAAGTAAACACAACACCAAATCTTCCTCCACAGTAACTAAACACAACACCAAATCTTTCTCCACAGTAACTAAACACAACACCAAATCTTCATCCACGGTAACTAAACACAACACCAAATCTTCCTCCACGGTAACTAAACACAACACCAAATCTTCCTCCACGGTAACTAAACACAACACCAAATCTTTCTCCACAATAAGTAAACACAACACCAAATCTTTCTCCACAGTAAGTAAACACAACACCAAATCTTTCTCCACAGTAACTAAACACAACACCAAATCTTTCTCCACAGTAAGTAAACACAACACCAAATCTTCCTCCACAGTAACTAAACACAACACCAAATCTTCCTCCACAGTAACTAAACACAACACCAAATCTTCCTCCACAGTAACTAAACACAACAGCCTCTGAATACCACATATACTCATAAACAGATCAATATTGTTAACCATTTTGTTGTAGGCAAACTCAACCCTCAGTCTCGCTGCCAACATTCCCTCCAGCATTCCCACCACGTTCACAGACCCCTACTCCCCGAATAGGTGTACCAGATGCATATTGGACACCCCTCCCCAACAGTAGGATCCAGGTGTACCAGATGCATGTTGGACACCCCTCCCCAACAGTAGGATCCAGGTGTACCAGATGCATGTCGGACACCCCTCCCCAACAGTAGGATCCAGGTGTACTAGATGCATGTTGGACACCCCTCCCCAACAGTAGGATCCAGGTGTACCAGATGCATGTTGGACACCCCTCCCCAACAGTAGGATCCAGGTGTACCAGATGCATGTTGGACAACCCTCCCCAACAGTAGGATCCAGGTATACCAGATGCATGTTGGACATCCCTCCCCAACAATAGGATCCAGGTGTACCAGATGCATGTTGGACACCCCTCCCCAACAGTAGGATCCAGGTGTACCAGAAGCATGTTGGACACCCCTCCCCAACAGTAGGATCCAGGTGTACCAGATGCATGTTGGACATCCCTCCCCAACAGTAGGATCCAGGTATACCAGATGCATGTTGGACACCCCTCCCCAACAGTAGGATCCAGGTATACCAGATGCATGTTGGACATCCCTCCCCAACAGTAGGATCCAGGTGTACCAGATGCATGTTGGACATCCCTCCCCAACAGTAGGATCCAGGTATACCAGATGCATGTTGGACATCCCTCCCCAACAATAGGATCCAGGTGTACCAGATGCATGTTGGACACCCCTCCCCAACAGTAGGATCCAGGTGTACCAGATGCATGTTGGACACCCCTCCCCAACAGTAGGATCCAGGTGTACCAGATGCATGTTGGACATCCCTCCCCAACAGTAGGATCCAGGTATACCAGATACATGTTGGACACCCCTCCCCAACAGTAGGATCCAGGTATACCAGATGCATGTTGGACATCCCTCCCCAACAGTAGGATCCAGGTGTACCAGATGCATGTTGGACATCCCTCCCCAACAGTAGGATCCAGGTGTACCAGATGCATATTGGACACCCCTCCCCAACAGTAGGATCCAGGTGTACCAGATGCATGTTGGACATCCCTCCCCAACAGTAGGATCCAGGTGTACCAGATGCATATTGGACATCCCTCCCCAACAGTAGGATCCAGGTGTACCAAATGCATGTTGGACACCCTTCCCAACAGTAGGTTCCAGGTGTACCAGATGCATATTGGTGACTATGGCTCCATATATTATCCTCCATTGTAGGTCAGCTGTTGTCATTTCAATAGGCAGTTTGTATAAAGACCGCAAACAGCCTTTTGGGGAGGCACCTGGACCGAACACACCGGCCCACCTCATAGATTTGACCCCTTCCAGGGAAGAATGACGGGACACTTTTACACAGATTTTGTACATGGCCTTCTTTCCCACCACCTTGAACTCATCCAGCTCCGGGGTATTGAAAGAAAACAGCATCCCCACGTCCTCCTCTAATGCCCCCGCCGCAGCACTAACATTCAGCTCAGGGAACACATGATCAAGACCCTCCGTCCACCAAACAGAATTGGAAGTGTCAGTCACATACTGCCAATGAAGTACGGCAAGGAGTCGCAGACCTCAGCTACAACCTTCCTGAGTAGGCGAGATGATCGGATCCCCGCTCTTTCTCCCAGCTCCTCCAACGATCTGCTACTACTCCGCAGATGACCCAGCTTGGTACACCCCAGACATGAACGTAGGCTGGCTGAACCCAGAGCACGGGACTGGATGGCAGTGTTGTAAAAAAGAGCCTCTTCAAAAAGCCACATCCCTGGTGGCGTGCCGGCCTTACGGGACTTGACAAAAACTCTCCAAGCCTGCATAACAGCCTCATAAAATGGAGTCAGTCCAGACCAATTAACCCCCCCCCCTCTAGCTTTAAGAAGAAAAGGTGCTTGTCTAAGCCCAAACAGCCCGCTCTCCACATCAATGTACAGTATAAGCTGTGTCGACCCAGCCTGAATCGTCACAGCTGTACAACAGTCTCTGGGCTGCTTGAAGCCGGAAAGCCATGATCCTGAAAAAAATGTCCACCAGGCCTTGCCCACCCTCGTGCAGTAGCAGATGCAGGGCCGCAGCTTTAATCCAATGTTGTCAAGACCAGAAGAAATTGACAAGGGTTCTCTGAACTCTTGTATCAGTCCCACCGGTGGCTGTAAAATCATTAGTCTGATTATTGGCTACCAGCACCCTTCCTCTATAAGACAGCTGGGGTAGCACCTATTTCCACCTAGACAATCTGGCACACACTTTCTCCACTACACCCTCCCAGTACTTTATCTGAAAGACATCGGAGCCTAGAAAACCCCCCAAAGTCTTCATCCCATTTCTGCCCCACTGAAGTCCCCATGGTAACTGTGGAGCAGACCCCGTCTGAATCTGACCTACCCACCGCGATTCGCTCTTTTCCCAATTTACTCTAGCTGAGGAGGCCCCTCATACACATTTAAAGCGTTTGAGAACCTTAACATCTTCACCCCCTGTAATAAAAACTGTCACGTCATCTGCATATGCAGACAGTGCTATCGTGGGACCCTTCATAACCCCTGGCACAGAGAAACCAGTAAGTCTCGCTCTTAAAAAACAAAGCATTGGTTCAATTACCAGACAATATAACTGCCCTGAAAGTGGGCATCCCTGCCTGATGCCCCTTTGGACGAGGATGGGGCAGCTCAAACCACCCCCCCACCTTCATCATACATGAGGCCCCAACATACATTAAACTAATCCAAGACAAAAAACATCCCCAAACCCAAAGGCTTTCATTGTTTTGAACAAGTACTGGGGGTCCACACGGTCAAAAGCCTTTTCCTGATCCAAAGAAAGTAAACCCACATTCACATCAGTTTACAAATGTCTAAACCATCTCTTATTAGACACAAGTTATCAACAACAGAGCGGTCAGGTACACAGTAAGACTGGTCCTTGTGGACCAACAGCCCCAGATACTCGTTGAACCTGTTTGAGAGACAGTTAGATAAAATGGTATATTATGCACACAGCAATGCAACATGTAGCCAATTTTTTAGAAGAGCCAAATTCCCTTTTTTTGGCAACAATGAAAGTACAGCACGTTGACAGGATACAGGAACCACTTCATAAAAATCCCCCCCCGATAGATCTTATAAAACTCAGATGGTAAACCATCGATGCCAGGAGCTCGGCCTGATGTGAGCTGCATAACTGATGTGGACAGCTCCTGCAGAGTAATGTCAGAGTCCAGAGCAACTCTCTGTTCAGGGCCCAATTGAGGAAGTCCATGTAACAACTGTTCAGTAAACAGAGAATCACAATCCTTCGCCTTATAGAGGGCAGAGTAGAAATCCACTGCGCGTTGGCGCATCTCACCGTCATCCGTGGTCACCTTCCCATCAGGGAGACCTGATAGTCTCTCTAACTTCAATATGAGACAGAGCAGTATACGGTTCAAATCAAATCAAAGTTTATTTGTCACGTGCGCTGAATACAACAGGTGTAGACCTTACAGTGTGAAATGCTTACTTACAGGCCCTAATCAAAAGTGCAAAAAAGGTATTAGGTGAAAAAACACTCATATTTGGGCCTTCCCAACCTCCCACCATTGTCTCAAGGACTCAAAATTCCATTTCGTAACCCTCCAAATTCGTAACCCTCCAAAACAACAAACTTTTCACAAAACATGACATCATGTAACAACTTAACAATAAAATACCAATAAGGTGATGACCTTCGTGGAAAGGACAAGTGAATATCAACAGACACATTATGGTGATCATAAAATCACACAGGAGTAATATCACACCTTCCAACCCTACCAAAATAGTGATCAGATACATACAACCTGTCTAACCTTCCAACCCTACTACAGTAGTGATCAGATACATACAACCTGTCTAACCTTCCAACCCTACTACAGTAGTGATCAGATACATACAACCTGTCTAACCTTCCAACCCTACTACAGTAGTGATCAGATACATACAACCTGTCTAACCTTGCTGCATTGACACCACCTTCATTAACTTTTAACCGTGTGTACAGCCTAACCTTTGCATTCCTTACTCTCCACACATCAGAAAGCTCAAACTCAGTTAATTAATAGACCAGACAGGTGACCGCAGGTGAGGTTCTTCAGCAGTGCGGTCAACAGTAAAATCCACTGTACAGTTCCAGTCTCCCCCTAAAACCATACACCCCTCTTGGTCACACTGTCTTCAGGTTTCCTTTATTTTATCACAACAATGCTCTCTGTACTCTCATTAGGAGCATAAACAGAAAACATATAAAAACATAAAAAAACATACCATCTGCCTCGACCAATAAAACCCGACCCTTGACCATCTCTGTTGTAGACACCACAGTCACCCCTAAGCCTGAGGAAAACAAAATTGCCACCCCAGCACTGAAAGTAAAACAAGTAGGGAAAAATAGGCGATCTAACTCCAGACAACACTCGCTCATACAATTCCCAGCATGCACCAAACACCACTCCAGAGAGAGAGAGAGAGGTCCACATTTCACCTGCACTGGCCAGTGATGAGCATGAAGCATGTTACAACAATGCAACAGGAGAATTGAGTTACATTATGAGACCATTTCCCAAAAGCCTTTAGTCCCTGTGTAACTGCTTAAAGGAAATCTATCCTCTTCCTGTGTTTTTTCTAATGCTGTGAAGAACTTTCCTTCGACTAAAGTTTTAAAAGAGAATCATCTCTGTAATATGGCATTCAAGCCTCATCGTGATTGGCTGATGAAACCTGAACTATCGTTATGAAAGCGTTCGTTACATCTATTCCCTTCCTACCTGTCAATGATTACATTCACTAGGTAACAATCCATCTGAATTACACCGGTGGTACTTTTCAGCCTGGTACCCACCTCAATCCATCTGAATTACACCGGTGGTACTTTTCAGCCTGGTACCCACCTCAATCCATCTGAATTACACCGGTGGTACTTTTCAGCCTGGTACCCACCTCAATCCATCTGAATTACACCGGTGGTACTTTTCAGCCTGGTACCCACCTCAATCCATCTGACTTACACCGGTGGTACTTTTCAGCCTGGTACCCACCTCAATCCATCTGAATTACACCGGTGGTACTTTTCAGCCTGGTACCCACCTCAATCCATCTGAATTACACCGGTGGTACTTTTCAGCCTGGTACCCACCTCAATCCATCTGAATTACACCGGTGGTACTTTTCAGCCTGGTGCCCACCTCAATCCATCTGAATTACACCGGTGGTACTTTTCAGCCTGGTACCCACCTCAATCCATCTGAATTACACCGGTGGTACTTTTCAGCCTGGTACCCACCTCAATCCATCTAAATTACACCGGTGGTACTTTTCAGCCTGGTACCCACCTCAATCCATCTGAATTACACCGGTGGTGCTTTTCAGCCTGGTACCCACCTCAATCCATCTGAATTACACCGGTGGTACTTTTCAGCCTGGTACCCACCTCAATCCATCTGAATTACACCGGTGGTACTTTTCAGCCTGGTACCCACCTCAATCCATCTGAATTACACCGGTGGTACTTTTCAGCCTGGTACCCACCTCAATCCATCTGAATTACACCGGTGGTACTTTTCAGCCTGGTACCCACCTCAATCCATCTGAATTACACCGGTGGTACTTTTCAGCCTGGTACCCACCTCAATCCATCTGAATTACACCGGTGGTACTTTTCAGCCTGGTACCCACCTCAATCCATCTGAATTACAGTGCTATTAAATTAAGCTCTGTTTCAACTGTGGCGGCTTGGAGCCTCATCATGCTAATGAGGTGTGTTTGTCCAGTCCCGGTCCACTACTAGACTGCCCAGTGCCTCACCACCACCATGCCCAACAGAGGTGTCTGTCTGTGGGGATGCTGCGGCAGGACACGTGGGGCCTCTCCTGAAGCTCCTGGCTGTTTGGGGACTGGGAGTCGACTGACTCTCTCACAGGGGTTTAACAGCTCCAGTTAGGAGTATGTTGTCCGGCCCCTCCTCCCCCACAGCCCATCCATTACACTGAGAGGAATCTAATTACACCTCGCTTCACTCCCAAGTTGGACTTCACAGTTTTGCAAGCTTAGCACTGACAACTGATTTCATTAGGTTTGATTGTCCTTGCTGAGATCCCACTTCTGGGCCTAAAAGCTTTTTACGCTTTCTCAGGTTCCTCTGTGTGTTCGTTTATTATGCCGACCTGTGTCTTTTTTATTAATCTATATGAGTGGAGGTAACAGAAACTGCTGAATACAAACGAAGGTGACATCATTTTACAAGCCGATTAAGAGACGAGAGGGAGAATAAAGAGAGAGGGAGGTGGAGTGAGACTAAAGAGAGAGGGAGGGTGTAGAGAGAGGGAGGTGATGGTGAGAGAGAGGGAGGTGATGGTGAGAGAGAGAGGGAGGTGGGGTGAGAGAGAGGGAGGTGATGGTGAGAGAGAGAGGGAGGTGGGGTAAGAGAGAGAGGAAGGTGATGGTGAGAGAGAGGGAGGTGATGGTGATAGAGAGAGGGAGGTGGTGTGAGAGAGAGGGAGGTGATGGTGAGAGAGAGCGGGAGGTGGGGTGAGAGAGAGGGAGGTGATGGTGAGAGAGAGAGAGAGAGCGAGAGAGAGAGAGAGAGGGAGGTGGGGTGAGAGAGAGGGAGCTGGGGTGAGAGAGAGGGAGGTGATGGTGAGAGAGAGAGCGGGAGGTGGGGTGAGAGAGAGGGAGGTGATGGTGAGAGAGAGGGAGGTGGGGTAAGAGAGAGGGAGGTGATGGTGAGAGAGAGGGAGGTGGGGTGAGAGAGGGAGGTGATGGTGAGAGAGGGAGAGAGAGAGAGGGGGAGGTGGGGTGAGAGAGAGAGAGGGAGGTGGGGTGAGAGAGAGGGAGGTGATGGTGAGAGAGGGAGGTGATGGTGAGAAAGAAAGGGAGGTGGGGTGAGAGAGAGGGAGGTGATGGTGAGAGAGAGAGGGAGGTGGGGTAAGCGAGAGAGGGAGGTGATGGTGAGAGAGAGAGGGAGGTAGGGTAAGAGAGAGAGGGAGGTGATGGTGAGAGAGGTAGGTGATGGTGAGATAGAGAGGGAGGTGGGGTGAGAGAGAGAAAGAGGTGGGGTGAGAGACAGGGGGGGTGATGGTGAGAGAGTGAGGGAGGTGATGGTGAGAGAGAGAGGGAGGTGATGGTGAGAGAGAGGGAGGTGATGGTGAGAGAGAGGGAGGTGATGGTGAGAGAGAGGGAGGTGATGGTGAGAGAGAGGGAGGTGATGGTGAGAGAGAGGGAGGTGGGGTGAGCGAGAGGGAGGTGATGGTGAGAGAGATGGAGGTGATGGTGAGAGAGAGAGGGAGGCGGGGTGAGAGAGAGGGGGAGGTGGGGTGAGAGAGAGAAGGAGGTGATGGTGAGAGAGAGGGAGGTGATGGTGAGAGAGAGAGGGAGGTGGGGTGAGAGAGTAAAGAGAGAGGGAGGTGGGGTGAGAGAGAGGGAGGTGATGGTGAGAGAGAGAGAGAGAGAGAGAGAGAGAGGGAGGTGGGGTGAGAGAGCGGGAGCTGGGGTGAGAGAGAGGGAGGTGATGGTGAGAGAGAGGGAGGTGATGGTGAGAGAGAGCAGGAGATGGGGTGAGAGAGAGGGAGGTGATGGTGAGAGAGAGGGAGGTGATGGTGAGAGAGAGGGAGGTGATGGTGAGAGAGAGGGAGGTGATGTTGAGAGAGAGGGAGGTGATGGTGAGAGAGAGGGAGGTGATGGTGAGAGAGAGGGAGGTGGGGTGAGAGAGAGGGAGGTGATGGTGAGAGAGAGGGAGGTGATGGTGAGAGAGAGGGAGGTGATGGTGAGAGAGAGGGAGGTGATGGTGAGAGAGAGAGGGAGGTGGGGTGATAGAGAGGGAGGTGATGGTGAGAGAGAGGGAGGTAGGGTAAGAGAGAGAGGGAGGTGATGGTGAGAGAGAGGTAGGTGATGGTGAGATAGAGAGGGAGGTGGGGTGAGAGAGAGAAAGAGGTGGGGTGAGAGAGAGGGAGGTGATGGTGAGAGAGAGTGGGAGGTGGGGTGAGAGAGAGGGAGGTGATGGTGAGAGAGAGGGAGGTGGGGTGAGAGAGAGGGAGGTGGGGTGAGAGAGAGGGAGGTGATGGTGAGAGAGAGGGAGGTGATGGTGAGAGAGTGGGAGGTGATGGTGAGAGAGAGAGGGAGGTGGGGTGAGAGAGGGAGGTGATGGTGAGAGAGAGGGAGGTGATGGTGAGAGAGAGGGAGGTGATGGTGAGAGAGATGGAGGTGATGGTGAGAGAGAGGGAGGTGGGGTGAGAGAGAGGGAGGTGATGGTGAGAGAGACGGAGGTGGGGTGAGAGAGAGGGAGGTGGGGTGAGAGAGAAGGAGGTGATGGTGAGAGAGAGGGAGGTGATGGTGAGAGAGAGGGAGGTGATGGTGAGAGAGAGGGAGGTGATGGTGAGAGAGAGAGGGAGGTGGGGTGAGAGAGAGGGAGGTGATGGTGAGAGAGAGGGAGGTGGGGTGAGAGAGAGGGAGGTAATGGTGAGAGAGAGGGAGGTGGGGTGAGCGAGAGGGAGGTGATGGTGAGAGAGATGGAGGTGATGGTGAGAGAGAGAGGGAGGTGGAGTGAGAGAGAGAGGGAGGTGGGGTGAGAGAGAGAAGGAGGTGATGGTGAGAGAGAGGGAGGTGATGGTGAGAGAGTAAAGAGGGAGGGAGGTGATGGTGAGAGAGAGGGAGGTGGGGTGAGAAATAGGGAGGGAGGTGATGGTGAGAGAGGGAGGTGGGGTGAGAGAGAGGGAGGTGATGGTGAGAGAGAGAGAGAGAGCGAGAGAGAGAGAGATGGAGGTGGGGTGAGAGAGAGGGAGCTGGGGTGAGAGAGAGGGAGGTGATGGTGAGAGAGAGGTAGGTGATGGTGAGAGAGAGCAGGAGATGGGGTGTGAGAGAGGGAGGTGATGGTGAGAGAGAGGGAGGTGGGGTAAGAGAGAGGGGGAGGTGATGGTGAGAGAGAGGGAGGTGATGGTGAGAGAGAGGGAGGTGATGGTGAGAGAGAGGGAGGTGATGGTGAGAGAGAGAGGGAGGTGGGGTGAGAGAGAGGGAGGTGATGGTGAGAGAGGGGGAGGTGATGGTGAGAGAGAGGGAGGTGATGGTGAGAGAGAGGGAGGTGATTGTGAGAGAGATGGAGGTGATGGTGAGAGAGAGAGGGAGGTGGGGTGAGAGAGAGAGGGAGGTGGGGTGAGAGAGAGAAGGAGGTGATGGTGAGAGAGAGGGAGGTGATGGTGAGAGAGAGGGAGGTGGGATGAGAGAGTAAAGAGAGAGGGAGGTGATGGTGAGAGAGAGGGAGGTGGGGTGAGAAAGAGGGAGGGAGGTGATGGTGAGAGAGGGAGGTGGGGTTAGATAGAGGGAGGTGATGGTGAGAGAGAGGGAGGTTATGGTGAGAGAGAGAGAGAGAGAGAGAGAGAGAGAGAGCGAGAGAGAGAGAGGGGGAGGTGGGGTGAGAGAGAGGAAGCTGGGGTGAGAGAGAGGGAGGTGATGGTGAGAGAGAGCGGGAGGTGGGGTGAGAGAGAGGGAGGTGATGGTGAGAGAGAGAGGGAGGTGATGGTGAGAGAGAAGGAGGTGATGGTGAGAGAGAGAGGGAGGTGGGGTGAGAGAGGGAGGTGAGGTGAGAGAGAGGGAGGTGATGGTGAGAGAGGGGGAGGTGATGGTGAGAAAGAAAGGCAGGTGGGGTGAGAGAGAGGGAGGTGATGGTGAGAGAGAGAGGGAGGTGGGGTAAGAGAGAGAGGGAGGTGATAGTGAGAGAGAGAGGGAGGTAGGGTAAGAGAGAGAGGGAGGTGATGGTGAGAGAGAGGTAGGTGATGGTGAGATAGAGAGGGAGGTGGGGTGAGAGAGAGAGAGGGAGGTGGGGTGAGAGAGAGAAAGAGGTGGGGGGAGAGACAGGGGGAGGTGATGGTGAGAGAGAGGGGAGGTGATGGTGAGAGAGAGAGGGAGGTGATGGTGAGAGAGAGAGGGAGGTGATGGTGAGAGAGAGGGAGGTGATGGTGAGAGAGGGCGGGAGGTGGGGTGAGAGAGAGGGAGGTGATGGTGAGAGAGAGGGAGGTGGGGTGAGAGAGAGGGAGGTGATGGTGAGAGAGAGGGAGGTGATGGTGAGAGAGAGGGAGGTGATGGTGAGAGAGAGGGAGGTGATGGTGAGAGAGAGGGAGGTGATGGTGAGAGAGAGAGGGAGGTGGGGTGAGCGAGAGGGAGGTGATGGTGAGAGAGATGGAGGTGATGGTGAGAGAGAGGGAGGTGATGGTGAGAGAGAGGGAGGTGATGGTGAGAGAGAGAGGGAGGTGGGGTGAGCGAGAGGGAGGTGATGGTGAGAGAGATGGAGGTGATGGTAAGAGAGAGAGGGAGGTGGGGTGAGAGAGAGAGGGAGGTGGGGTGAGAGAGAGAAGGAGGTGATGGTGAGAGAGAGGGAGGTGATGGTGAGAGCGAGAGGGAGGTGGGGTAAAAGAGTAAAGAGAGAGGGAGGTGATGTTGAGAGAGAGGGAGGTGGGGTGAGAAAGAGGGAGGGAGGTGATGGTGAGAGAGAGGGAGGTGGGGTGAGAGAGAGGGAGGTGATGGTGAGAGAGAGGGAGGTGGGGTGAGAGAGAGGGAGGTGATGGTGAGAGAGGGGGAGGTGGGGTGAGAGAGAGGGAGGTGATGGTGAGAGAGAGAGAGGTGATGGTGAGAGAGGGGGAGGTGGGGTGAGAGAGAGAGGGAGGTGATGGTGAAAGTAAAGAGAGAGGGAGGTGATGGTGAGAGAGAGGGAGGTGGGGTGAGAAAGAGGGAGGGAGGTGGGGTGAGAGAGGAAGAGAGAGGGAGGTGATGGTGAGAGAGAGGGAGGTGGGGGTGAGAGGAAGCAAGAGGGAGATGATGGTGAGAGAGGAAGGTGATGGTGAGAGAGAGGGAGGTGAGGGTGTGAGAGAGGGAGGTGATGGTGAGAGAGAGGGAGGTGGGGTGAAAGAGAGAGGCGGGGGTGAGAGTAAAGAGAGAGAGAGGTGAGAGAGGGAGGTGGGGTGAGAGAGGAGTTGGGGGGTGACACAGGGAGAGCAAAGTAATCAACGAGAAGGACCCAGAAAGGATAAATGAGGACCTCAACAACACTAACACACTCGTCTTCACTCTGGCACCTATCACAACCACCTGTTCATTAAACAACATTTCAATATCTTCACCTACAGGAATAATCTACACCCAAATAACCAAAAATCTCCTAACCTGCTTTAGTTCAAAACAAACACTATACTTACATACACCAAATGAGACCCTTGGGTACCGTTCATTTCCAAGTTTGCAACTCACTAATTGGCAAAAAAGAGCGAGCATGAAATATCAAGGTGAATCTTTATGGCAGTCCCAGATCGGCTGCAATTAGGCCGTTTGCAGTCTATGCAGAAAAAAGAGGGCCAGAGGGCCAGAGGGCCAGAGGACCAGAGGACCAGAGCCGTGTTAAATATGGATGGAGCTGCTGAGGAGAGTTCCCAGAGGAGTTGCAACATACAGCCATTCTGCCAGCACACTACACGTTTCCACGTCACGCTGCACATTCTGAGAAGGTTAAACAAAGTAGATAGAACAGATGTAAACACAATGTCAGATGTTGTCATCCTGACCGTTGCCATCCTGACCGTTGTCATCCTGTCCGTTGTCATCCTGACCGTTGCCATCCTGACCGTTGCCATCCTGACCGTTGTCATCCTGTCCGTTGTCATCCTGACCGTTGCCATCCTGACCGTTGTCATCCTGACCGTTGCCATCCTGATCGTTGTCATTCTGTCCGTTGTCATCCTGTCCGTTGTCATCCTGACCGTTGTTATCCTGACCGTTGCCATCCTGACCGTTGCCATCCTGACCGTTGCCATCCTGACCGTTGTCATCCTGACCGTTGTCATCCTGTCCGTTGTCATCCTGACCGTTGTCACCTTGACCGTTGCCTCCTGACCGTTGTCATCCTGACCGTTGTCATCCTGACCGTTGCCATCCTGACCGTTGTCATTCTGTCCGTTGTCATCCTGTCCGTTGTCATCCTGACCGTTGTTATCCTGACCGTTGCCATCCTGACCGTTGTCATCCTGACCGTTGCCATCCTGACCGTTGCCATCCTGACCGTTGTCATCCTGTCCGTTGACATCCTGACCGTTGTCATCCTGACCGTTGTCATCCTGTCCGTTGACATCCTGACCGTACATATTAACATATTAATGTTGGAATAAAATTTGAGAATCAAGGAGTGTTGCTCTTCTCGTCTTTCTACTCTGACAGTACAGACAGACAGTACAGACAGACAGACAGACAGACAGACAGACAGACAGACAGACAGACAGACAGACAGACAGACAGGACAGACAGACAGACAGACAGACAGACAGACAGACAGACAGACAGACAGACAGACAGACAGACAGACAGTACAGACAGACAGACAGTACAGATAGACAGACAGACAGTACAGACAGACAGACAGACATTTGTACAGACAGTATAGACATACATACATACAGACAGACAGACAGACAGACAGACAGACAGACAGACAGACAGACAGTACAGACAGACAGTATAGACATACATACATACAGTACATACATTCAGTACAGACAGACAGACAGACAGACAGACAGACAGACAGACAGACAGACAGACAGTACAGACAGACAGACAGACAGATAGACAGTACAGACAGACAGACAGACAGACAGACAGACAGACAGACAGCAGACAGACAGTACAGATAGACAGTACAGACAGACAGACAGTACAGATAGACAGACAGACAGTACAGACAGACAGACGGACATTTGTACAGACAGTATAGACATACATACAGACAGACAGACAGACAGACAGACAGACAGACAGACAGACAGACAGACAGACATACATACATACATTTGTACAGACAGACAAACAGACAGACAGACAGACAGACAGTACAGACAGACAGACAGACGGACATTTGTACAGACAGTATAGACATACATACAGACAGACAGACAGACAGACAGACAGACAGACAGACAGACAGACAGACAGACATACATACATACATTTGTACAGACAGACAAACAGACAGACAGACATACATACAGTACATACATTCAGTACAGACAGACAGACAGACAGACAGGGACATTCACAAAAAGTATTTAGTCAGCCACCAATTGTGCAAGTTCTCCCACTTAAAAAGATGAGAGAGGCCTGTCATTTTCATCATAGGTACACTTCAACTATGGCAGACAAAATTAGAAGAAAAAATCCAGAAAATCTCAATGTAGGATTTTTAATTAATTTATTTGCAAATTATGGTGGAAAATGAATATTTGGTCACCTACAAACAAGCAAGATTTCTGGCTCTCACAGACCTGTAACTTCTTCTTTAAGAGGCTCCTCTGTCCTCCACTCCTGTATTAATGGCACATGTTTGAACTTGTTATCAGTATAAAAGACACCTGTCCACAACCTCAAACAGTCACACTCCACACTCCACTATGGCCAAGACCAAAGAGCTGTCAAAAGACACCAGAAACAAAATTGTAGACCTGCACCAGGCTGGGAAGACTGAATATGCAATAGGTATGCAATATGCAATAGGTAAGCAGCTTGGTTTGAAGAAATCAACTGTGGGAGCAATTATTAGGAAATGGAAGACATACAAGACCACTGATAATCTCCCTCGATCTGGGGCTCCATGCAAGATCGCACCCCGTGGGGTCAACATGATCACAAGAGCGGTGAGCAAAAATCCCAGACCTAGTGAATGACCTGCAGAGAGCTGGGACCAAAGTAACAAAGCCTACCATCAGTAACATACTACGCCGCCAGGGACTCAAATCCTGAAGTGCCAGACGTGTCCCCCTGCTTAAGCCAGTACATGTCCAGGCCCGTCTAAAGTTTGCTAGAGAGCATGTGGATGATCCAGAAGAAGATTGGGAGAATGTCATATGGTCAGATGAAACCAAAATAGACATTTTTGGTAAAAACTCAACTCGTCGTGTTTGGAGGACAAAGAATGCAGAGTTGCATCCAAAGAACACCATACCTACTGTGAAGCATGGGGGTGGAAACATCATGCTTTGGGGCTGTTTTTCTGCAAAGGGACCAGGACGACTGATCCGTGTAAAGGAAAGAATGAATGGGGCCATGTATCGTGAGATTTTGAGTGAAAACCTCCTTCCATCAGCAAGGGCATTGAAGATGAAACGTGGCTGGGTCTTTCAGCATGACAATGATCCCAAACACACCGCCCGGGCAACGAAGGAGTGGCTTCATAAGAAGCATTTCAAGGTCCTGGAGTGGCCTAGCCAGTCTCCAGATCTCAACCCCATAGAAAATCTTTGCAGGGAGTTGAAAGTCCTGTTGCCCAGCAACAGCCCCAAAACATCACTGCTCTAGAGGAGATCTGCATGGAGGAATGGGCCAAAATACCAGCAACAGTGTGTGAAAACCTTTTGAAGACTTACAGAAAACGTTTGACCTCTGTCATTGCCAAGGGTATATAACATAAACTTTTGTTATTGACCAAATACTTATTTCCCACAATAATTTGCAAATAAATTCATAAAAAATCCTACAATGTGATTTTCTGGATTTTTTTTCTAATTTTGTCTGTCATAGTTGAAGTGTACCTATGATGAACATTACAGGCCTCTCTCATCTTTTTAAGTGGGAGAACTTGCACAATTGGTGGCTGACTAAATACTTTTTTGCCCCACTGTACATACAGACATACATACATATAGACAGACAGACAGACAGACAGACAGTTCATCCCTCTCTCATTTTCTCTCTTTCTGGTCCTCATCCTCCAACACCACCGAACAGTGCTGTTTCACCCTATGTTATGTTGTCTTTTCCCAGTTCCCAGAACACATATGAAACATGCAGAACCACTCATGCGAGATGATCTACCGGTACTTCACTACCATGTAGAGACTAACACGCAGCTGCTGACTCCAGTCACAGTTATCCAGCTGTTTCCCTTTCAGCTGTCCCCTCCTGTTGACAACTAACACTAAATGATTAATCGCCCATATTATTCCTGACGCACATTTCATTAAAGGAGATAGATACTCAATCCATTGGTTGCTCTTGAACTTTTATTCTCATGCTCGTGGAAAACTTGAAAAATCACAAACTCAGTTTCACATCATTTGAAATATATACACCCTCTGGAGTGTAAACAACTTTATTTATATGCAGAAGAGATAGTTTCCAAAATGTAATACTCATACTGACAACATCTTCAACAAGTATACATGGCAAATGTGTTTCTCAGGGTAAACCTTACTCCGTGGAAAAATACTAGGGAAATTTTCATTTTCATGTCTGTTAGAGGTAGTAAGGATGGATGGATGACTTAATAGAGGTAGTGCGGATGGATGGATGACTTAATAGTGGTAGTACGGATGGATGGAGGACTTAATAGAGGTAGTACGGATGGATGGAGGACTTAATAGAGGTAGTACGGATGGATGAAGGACTTAATAGAGGTAGTGTGGATGGATGGATGACTTAATAGAGGTAGTGCGGATGGATGGATGACTTAATAGAGGTAGTACGGATGGATGGAGGACTTAATAGAGGTAGTACGGATGGATGAAGGACTTAATAGAGGTAGTACGGATGGATGACTTAATAGAGGTAGTACGGATGGATGGAGGACTTAATAGAGGTAGTGTGGATGGATGGATGACTTAATAGAGGTAGTACGGATGGATGGATGACTTAATAGAGGTAGTACGGATGGATGGAGGACTTAATAGAGGTAGTGTGGATGGATGGATGACTTAATAGAGGTAGTACGGATGGATGGATGACTTAATAGAGGTAGTACGGATGGATGGATGACTTAATAGAGGTAGTGCGGATGGATGGATGACTTAATAGAGGTAGTACGGATGGATGGAGGACTTAATAGAGGTAGTACGGATGGATGGAGGACTTAATAGAGGTAGTACGGATGGATGAAGGACTTAATAGAGGTAGTGTGGATGGATGGATGACTTAATAGAGGTAGTGCGGATGGATGACTTAATAGAGGTAGTACGGATGGATGGATGACTTAATAGAGGTAGTACGGATGGATGGAGGACTTAATAGAGGTAGTGCGGATGGATGGATGACTTAATAGAGGTAGTACGGATGGATGGATGACTTACTAGAGGTAGTACGGATGGATGGATGACTTAATAGAGGTAGTACGGATGGATGGATGTCTTAATAGAGGTAGTACGGATGGATGGAGGACTTAATAGAGGTAGTACGGATGGATGGATGACTTAGAGGTAGTACGGATGGATGGATTACTTAGAGGTAGTACGGATGGATGGATGACTTAATAGAGGTAGTACGGATGGATGGAGGACTTAATAGAGGTAGTACGGATGGATGGATGACTTAATAGAGGTAGTGTGGATGGATGGATGACTTAATAGAGGTAGTACGGATGGATGGAGGACTTAATAGAGGTAGTACGGATGGATGGATGACTTAGAGGTAGTACGGATGGATGGATGACTTAATAGAGGTAGTACGGATGGATGGAGGACTTAAGAGGTAGTACGGATGGATGGATGACTTAATAGCGGTAGTGTGGATGGATGGATGACTTAATAGAGGTAGTACGGATGGATGGAGGACTTAATAGAGGTAGTACGGATGGATGGATGACTTAGAGGTAGTACGGATGGATGGATGACTTAATAGAGGTAGTGCGGATGGATGGATGACTTAGAGGTAGTACGAATGGATGGATGACTTAATAGAGGTAGTACGAATGGATGGCTTGATTAACTGATGTTTCTGTTTCCCTAACAGAGAACAGACCCTACACCAAGCCTCCCATCGTGTACTGAAAGAACTCCAGCTCCTCCAGACCTGGCCCAGGGCTGCCGCTGCTGGCTACGCCAGAGACAGAGCCCTTGGCTGGAAGAGAACGAGCGGAGAAGAGGGGCGACTGAAGGGAGGAATGGATCTCCTGAAACTCATGTACAGGACTGCAGAGAGGGTGTGGTGGGGTGAGAGGTAACACTGGAGTAGCTCTTTTTGCTGCCCCATCATCTCACTCCAGCTACTTGTAAAATCCCTCTATTTCACTTGTTTGAGAAAAAAAGAGTAAGGATTTGGATTTTTCTCTACTCCCTGTGAAGCACATACAGAAGCCTATCCTCCTTCCCTATCCTCCTTCCCTATCCTATTTCTCTCCAAGCTGATTGCCTCTCATTATTATTATTGTTATTAATTATTAGTATTATTATTGTTGTTAGTTGTTGATTCCTCAAATGCCCCAATATGTCCCAATAGCACAAGTCTTGCAGCGCATATATAGGATCATTTCTTCTTAAAGCTTGAAAATCTGAAGGAGGATATGAAATGTAACATTCAAGACAAAATGTGCTTCTCTTCTTATATCACCTCTTCTTCATCAAGTAAAAGAGACTGAAACCGTTTTTGAATTTCAATGCTTTTTCTCTTTTGTCCTCTTTTTTTCTGAAAAATGTCACTGCTTCGTGTTGACTTGGGAATGTGTCCTCTCCCTGAACTGAATGTGGCCTCTCCCTGAACTGAATGTGTCCTCTCCCTGAACTAAATGTGTCCTCTCCCTGAACTGAATGTGTCCTCTCCCTGAACTGAATGTGGCCTCTCCCTTGACTGAATGTGGCCTCTCCCTGAACTGAATGTGTCCTCTCCCTGAACTGAATGTGTCCTCTCCCTGAACTGAATGTGTCCTCTCCCTGAACTGAATGTGTCCTGTCCCTGAACTGAATGTGTCCTCTCCCTGAACTGAATGTGTCCTGTCTCTGAACTGAATGTGTCCTCTCCCTGAACTGAACGTGTCCTCTCCCTGAACTAAATGTGTCCTGTCCCTGAACTGAATGTGTCCTGTCCCTGAACTGAAGGTGTCCTCTCCCTGAACTGAATGTGCCCTGTCCCTGAACTGAAGGTGTCCTGTCCCTGAACTGTGTTGTTTGTGTGTGTTTACTGAAAGCTGAGTCTGGATACAAAAAAAATAGACATTGAGGCGTATCCTAGATACCTTTCCCCACTAATGGTTTCTCTGTTTCTCAGTTCAAATGTTATATTGCTGTTTAAAAGACAGTATTCCAGTAACCCCTGTTCTGTCCCCCCTCCCCTTTGTTTTTAAAGACATGTAAAAATGCTTAAGCATTGGCTATTCTGACGTCGTAATTAAGTGGATACATTTGTTGTCAAGAAAAAAAACCTAAGTAAATGAAATACCCCAATGCATATCCGATGCAAGCATGCCTGTAGATACAACACTGGTGGGGAAAAAAAACATGCCAATTCAAATATATTTTTTACAATTTGGGGATTTTAATTATTACCATGATCACAACCAGGCAGCTATTTAAAATTGTTGACCTTGTTTTAATGATGATATCACATCACAGCCGTGCACAAATCACACACAATGACAAACATACTTCTGGAAATCTTGCTAGATTTTTTTT
This sequence comes from Oncorhynchus mykiss, assembly GCF_013265735.2. Taxonomy (NCBI): domain Eukaryota; kingdom Metazoa; phylum Chordata; class Actinopteri; order Salmoniformes; family Salmonidae; genus Oncorhynchus; species Oncorhynchus mykiss. Next base: position 35,003,958 of record NC_048593.1, on the reverse strand, counting down.
TGGTTGTTGTTTGGTTTTGTAGTAATAAAGATCTAGATTCAGATGTTTTGTGTCAGTCTTCTGTGCCCTCTGGTTTACAACTTCTTGTGGTTCTCAGTTGTGCATCTGTCTGAGGTAGCAAATACATGCACAGAAACTATTCTCTTCTGTGTGAGTGAGTGAGGCACTAACGCGTGTTCCTATAGTGCAGGGTAGAGGCCACAAAAAAATGTAACTCATCATGAGGGGCCACAGTGGCTCGTAGGTCTGTGTACCCACATCTATGTGCCCCCTGCAACTCTACTCATTTTGCCATGGGGTGGAGACAAATGTTTGCAGTTTTTAATATGATATCTGATGATCAATAGGGTCAACCCGGTCAGTAATTTGACCATGCTTACTAAAAGTTTAGATAGCTGGCCGCTAGACTAAGTTACCAATGTAAAAAAAAATGTTAGCTGACATTGCTAGTTGAGTGACTGTCAGTGTCTGACATAAGAGAAGAACTGCTGATGTACACACAGACTTGCGTGGCTGTTGTCTTGTGCGGACGGTCCAGTGATGTACTGGACCGTCCGCACTACCCTCTGTAGCGCCTTGCGGTCGGAAGTTAAGCAGTTGCCATAACAAGCTGTGCTGCAGCCAGTTAAGATGCTCTCAGTGGAGCAGCTGTAGAACTTGAGGATCTGAGGGCCCATGACAAATCTTTTCAGCCTCCTGAGATGGAAGAGGCGTTGTCGTGGCCTCTTTACAACTGTGTTGGTGTGTTTTGGACCATGGTAGATCCTCAGTGATGTGGATAGGATGAACTTTAAGGTCCCAAGGCGATTATTGTCTTAGACACACAGTACTGCTGTATAAAAAATAGACACATTACACACTCAGCATAGTACATATACTGAGTACTCCAAACATTAAGAACATCTTCCTGATATTGAGATGCACCCCCCTTCTTCTGCCCTCAGAACAGCCTCAATTAGTTGGGGCATGGATTACAAGGTGTCGAAAGCGTTCCACAGGGATGCTGGCCCATGTTGACTACAATGCTTCCCACAGTTGTGTTAAGTTGGCTGGATGTCCTTTGGGTGGTGGACCATCCTTGATACACACAGGAAACTGTTGAGCATGAAAAACCTTAACAGAAACCGGTGCACCTGGCACCTACTACCATACCCCGTTCAAAGGTGCTTAAATCTTTTGTCTTGCCCATTCAGCCTCTGAATGGCACACACACACACTCCATGTCTCCATTGTCCCAAGGCGTATAAATCCTCCTTTAACCCGTCTCCTCCCCTTCATCTACACTAATTTGAAGTGGATTTAACAAGTGACATCAATAAGGATCTTAGCTTTCACCTGGTCAGTCTATGTCATGGAAAGAGCATGTTTCAATGCTTTTTAATCTCAGTGTACATTGCACATTACCCTCATCATCATACACTTCTCATATAGCCACATAAATAAGAAGGAAGAGGAGGGGGAAGTGGAGGAGGAGGGGGGAGGAGGAAGAGAAAGGGGAGGAGGAGGGGGAGGTGCTTTCCACTTCAATTAGAGACGGGCCGTTTGATCTGCTTCTGATTGTCCTTCCCCACTTATAGCTTTATGAAGTAGTCAAAATACTTCATTAATGATCCGTGCTTTCTTTAATGAAAAAACAATTGCTGTGGAGTGCTATTTGATCACTGAAATTAAAATGAAAAAATGTGCATTTTAATTAATAAAACATAGAATTTGATTAAGACTAACAAGGAGTGGACAATCAAACAAGGAGTTCCAACCTTGATTTGTGGGATAGTGCTTTTTCTTTAGTATAATCCATCAAATCAAATCCATGTCAATTAAAAAGATTGTTCTCTGGTATGAAATATAAGCTGAATCCTGGATCGATGTCACTTAACCTCCGTGCAGAGGAATTGTCTGGACAGATCATGCCACTGTAGCCCTGACCAATCGACAGTCTGTCATCAATACACAGACAGCCTGCTTTTTACCTACACAAGGCTCTCCTCAGGTTATTGCTTTACTCCAGTATTGACTGGTACAGCAAAGCTGTTTTCTGCTGTTCCCCATCTCTCAAATGTCTTCCTCAGGGTTATGAAGAAGTGGTGATCATGCTGTGAACGGAAAACAAATGGGATAAATACAAAGCCTGTTCCCTTCCCACCTGACAGCATCTAATCAATACTGTATAATCAATAATCAAATGCATTGAAATTAACTAAGATACACAGTGCATGGACGAGAAGTGTCAGCAGCAGCAACTGATGATCTGGGAATTGACAAGCTCATACCTACATTACTGTGGACCAGAATCCCAGCCTAATTGACCGAACTATGAAATTAGATTGGAATTATGACAGAGGCAGCATTGGAATTTCGATTGAATTATAACACTTGTCAATCACGCCCTGCCAGTACCCATAACAAATGAAAGCATGCCGGCATTGCCTCACTAATTCCCCTCCCATGGGTGCCATGCCTAGCCAGTATCCACTATGAGATACCGGTTCATAGCGGAATGGGAGAGATGGACTTTGGCCAGAGAAAATGGTTAAATTGGCTGCTTTGGCACATTATAATCCTCCAACCAACCATCTGTTCTCACCATGTCTCTCTGCTGGTCTGGTGTGGACCTGGGGAGGGTGGGGGGTGGGGGGTGGGGGGGGGGGGGGGGGGGGGGGTGGTCCTCAGACACTGCTGAGGAGAAATATGTCCCATGAGCCTTCACTATTCAGAGACTGGACAACAATGCATCACCGGTGTCTCTGGATGGTTTGTGATGTAAAATTGGCAGTGCTGCTGTTTCCTTTCACGGTGTATTAACACAGGCAGGGGCAGATTGTTTTCCCACACCAACAACATAATGTGTTGCGTAGATTCGATTTTCTGCTCACACATATGCAAACCAATGGACGCCTTCAGACACACACACACACACACACACACACACACACCATTTAACCCGTTGTGTGTGCCATTTAAAAATGCACACAATTAAGGCAATTTTACTTTGAAAATGACTGAAAAATAAACAAAACCTGTCTACATGGTTATGTTTATACAGGGTGTTCACTGAAGGGGCATGTTTACAGGGTGTTCACTGAAGGGACATGTTTACAGGGTGTTCACTGAAGGGGCATGTTTACAGGGTGTTCACTGAAGGGGCATGTTAACAGGGTGTTCACTGAAGGGGCATGTTTACAGGGTGTTCACTGAAGGGGCATGTTAACAGGGTGTTCACTGAAGGGGCATGTTAACAGGGTGTTCACTGAAGGGGCATGTTAACAGGGTGTTCACTGAAGGGGCATGTTTACAGGGTGTTCACTGAAGGGACATGTTTACAGGGTGTTCACTGAAGGGGCATGTTTACAGGGTGTTCACTGAAGGGACATGTTTACAGGGTGTTCACTGAAGGGGCATGTTTACAGGGTGTTCACTGAAGGGGCATGTTTACAGGGTGTTCACTGAAGGGGCATGTTAACAGGGTGTTCACTGAAGGGGCATGTTAACAGGGTGTTCACTGAAGGGGCATGTTTACAGGGTGTTCACTGAAGGGGCATGTTTACAGGGTGTTCACTGAAGGGGCATGTTAACAGGGTGTTCACTGAAGGGGTATGTTTACAGGGTGTTCACTGAAGGGCCTGTTTACACAGCAAGATGTCTTCTGAAGGGCCTGTTTACACAGCAAGATATCTTCTGAAGGGCCTTTCTCCAGGGCAGGGTGTCCACTGAAGGGCCTGTTTACACAGCAGGGTGTCCACTGAAGGGCCTGTTTACACAGCAGGGTGTCAACTGAAGGGCCTGTTTACACAGCAGGATGTCTTCTGAAGGGCCTTTCTCCAGGGTGTCCTTGGAACTAATGGTTACCTTAAGGTATCATTAAAAAATAACAGCCAGCAAATTTCCTTACTAGATGGAATCGTGAATAATAAGTGTCTGGGTGTGGGTTTAGAAGAGAAAGCAATGCCTAGACCGGTTTCCTCTGTAGATACCCCACACACACCACACCACACACCCCGGAAAACAAGCTGTTATTGGCAGTGAGGCTCGGAACTCTCTTTCTTAAAGGGTCTATTAACTCATTTCTAACGCCTGGTGATGTCACCAGGTAGGCCAAAGCTCCATCCCACCAAAAGAGGCTGAAATTTCAGGCAGTCTTTTCAAACAGCTCTTACCCTAAAAGGGCATTATCATCATGTTCATAATTTCATAGTATTATTCCAACCTCATAGTGTGGAAATATATATTTAAAATCGGGAAATCATGTTTTTGACAGCACTGGGCCTTTAATGATTTACAGATTGGATCTAAACTACTAAGGGGAGGATGACTGTATTATCATATTTCTGTTGATAGAAATGTCCCTTGCACATTGGAGAGTCCAAATGGTTGGAAATTCATTTTTGTGTAGGGGGTTGTCCCACCTCAAAAAGCACAACAAATTTGATTTCGACACCCACCATCTCAGATTGTTGTGAAACAGGTACGATTCGTATTCTTGCAACATTATTTTGTTGAAATATAATTTGATCTCTGAGAAATTAAGCTAACTGATTGAATTCAAATTGGCCATTTTAATTGATAAGATTTATATTACATTCAATAAATATAGTACCTAACATCCAATTTGGACCAAACTTTTTCTAATAATTATTTAGACATGAGAAAGCCAAAAAAATGGTTGAAAGCCACCCACGGCCCCCTTACACCCCACACCAATCCCACCCCAACAACCAGTATATAGTATCAGTTCTCTATGTCTGAATAGTAGTATGGAGCTGCGGCTCAGAGTATTGTTTCTTCATCCCAGTAATGTATACCCAGTGAATTTGGTGATGGTTTCTTTCTTCACTTGATTAGATAATCCTAACATCATACATCCTGATATTACCAGGTTCTGACCACTAGATGGGGGTTTTCTTGGCCACTTTGTGGCACAAATCCTGTGCCAGTCAATGGTACCTACAGGGAGGGTTATAAACTGACATAGAATAGATTTAAGATGATCATTTAGCTATTTGATTTGGAATTTTAGGACCCCTTTAAGTATATTTTAAAAAAATATGAATTTAACCTTAACTACCAAATCCAATAGGCCTGCATCGAATTATACATTCATAAATGGCAAAAAGACAGTCAAAAAATATATCATAAGGAATAAGGTTTTGAAGTTTCTGTCCATTATCCAGGAGATAAATAAATAAATATGTAAACTCAGCAAAAAAAGAAACGTCAACTGCGTTTATTTTCAGCAAACTTAACATGTTTTAATATTTGTATGAACATAAGATTCAACAACTGAGACATAACTGAACAACTTCCACAGACATGTGACTAACAGAAATGGAATCATGTGTCCCGGAACAAAGGGGGGGTTAAAAATCAAAGTAACAGTCAGTATCTGGTGTGGCCCCCAGCTGCATTAAGTACTGCAGTGCATCTCCTCCTCATGGACTGCACCAGATTTAAACATTCTTGATGTGAGATGTTACCCCACTCTTCCACCAAGGCACCTGCAAGTTCCCGGACATTTCTGTGAGGAATGGCCCTAGCCCTCACCCTCCGATCCAACAGGTCCCACATGAGTTCAATGGGATTGAGATCCGGTCTCTTCGCTGGCCATGGCAGAACACTGACATTCTTGTCTTGCAGTAAATCACGCACAGAATAAGCAGTATGGCTGGTGGCATTGTCATGCTGGAGAGTCATATCAGGATGAGTCAGCAGGAAGGGTACCACATGAGGGAGGAGGATGTCTTCCCTGTAACGCACAGCGTTGAGATTGCCTGCAATGACAACAAGCTCAGTCCAAGTCAACGCACCGTCCGACCGATGCCAGGATTTACCAGAGGGTGACGTGTGGGCCCAATAGATCAAACGGTCGTGGATAGCAGACGGAACGCTGAACACTGGGGAGGAGTGGGCTCTGTAAGTAACGCCTGATCGATGTCCGCGTCCAGCACCCACACCACCGGTGCCACCAGGCAAGAGGCTGGAAGTATGGAAGTGTGATCCATGGACCGCTCCTCTGTGTCATACATCCGGGACTGTGCGTCTGCCTTAGCGTTCTGGGAACCTGGTCTGTAGGACAGGCTGAAAACAAAATGGGTAAAGAACTTGGCCCACCTTGCCTGGCGAGGGTTCAATCGCCTCACCGCCCGGATGTACTCCAGATTGCAGTGGTCAGTCCAGATGAGAAAAGGGTGTTTAGCCCCCTCAAGCCAATGTATCCACGCCTTCAGAGCCTTGACAACAGCCAACATCTCCCGGTCCCCCACATCATAGTTTTGCTCCGCCGTGCTGAGCTTCTTCGAAAAGAAAGCACAGGAGCGGATCTTTGTTGGCGTACCTGAGCGCTGAGAGAGCACGGCTCCTATCCCAGCCTTGGACGCGTCCATCTCAACTATGAACGCCAAAGAGGGATCCGGATTAGCCAGCATGGGAGCCGAGGTAAACAGAGCCTTCAGGTGACCAAAAGCCCTGTCCGCCTCAGCCGACCACTGCAGTCGCAAGTGTGAGCAGTGAGGTATAGGGAGCCGCTACCTGACCAAAGCCCCGGATAAACCTCCGATAGTAGTTGGCAAACCCTAGAAACCGCTGCACTTCCTTTACCGTGGTGGGAGTCGGCCAATTACGCACGGCTGAAATGCGGTCACTCTCCATCTCCACCCCTGAAGTGGAAATGCGGTACCCTAGGAAGGAGACGGACTGTTGGAAGAACACACATTTCTCAGAATTGACGTACAGGACATGCTCCAACAGTCGACCAAGCACCCTGCGCACCAGGGACACATGCTCGGCGCGTGTAGTGGAGTATATCAGAATGTCGTCGATATACACCACTACACCTTGCCCGTCCAGGTCCCAGAAAATCTTGTCTACAAAGGATTGGAAGACTGATCGAGCATTCATCAGCCCGTACGGCATGACAAGGTACTCATAGTGCCCTGAGGTGGTACTAAATGCCGTCTTCCACTCGTCCCCCTCCCGGATATGCACCAGGTTGTAAGCGCTCCTGAGATCCAATTTTGTGAAGAAGCGCACCCATGCATTGACTCTATCGCACTGGCTATGAGAGGCAGCAGGTAGCTGTACCTCACATTGATTTGGTTGATACCTCGATAGTCAATACACAGGAGCAGACCTCCATCCTTCTTCTTCACAAAAATGAAACTCGAAGAGGCAGGTGAAGTGTAGGGCCGAATGTACCCCTGCCCCAGGGATTCAGAGACATATGTTTCCATAGCCACCGTCTCTTCCTGTGACAGAGGATACATGTGACTCCTGGGAAGTGCTGTGTCTACCAGGAGATTTATCGCACAATCCCCCCGTCGAAGGGGTGGTAATTGAGTCGCCTTCTTCTTACAGAAGGCGAGAGACAAATCGCCATATTTGTTGGGGATGCGCACGATGGAGACCTGTTCTGGACTTTCTACCGTAGTAGCAATGACAGAAACCCCTAAACACCTCCCCGAGCACTTTTGTGACCACCCCTTGAGAGCCCTCTGTTGCCATGAAATAGTGGGGTCATGACAGGCCAACCAGGGTATGCCCAGCACCACGGGAAACGCAGGAGAATCCATAAGGAAAAGACTCATCCTCTCCTTGTGACCCTCCTGCGTAACCATGCCCAGTGGAGCGGTGGCCTCCCTAATTAGCCCTGACCCTAATGGTCGACTATTTAGGGCGTGCACAGGGAAGGGCATATCCACAGGAACAAATGCTCTGTCAATAAAATTCCCAGCTGTGCCTGAATCTACGAGTGCCTTATGCTGGGAATGCGGGGAAATTTTATAAACAAAAACATGTGAGCAACAGGGGGCTCTGAGTGAGCCTGGTGCCGACTCACCTGAGGTGACACGAGAGTGCCCTGCCTGCTGTCTCGACTTCCAGAGGAACCTTCCCATAACCGACCAGCAGTGTGCCCTCTGCGGCCACAGATGGTACAGGGAACGGCCCTTTCTCCGGTCGCCCTAAGCGCAGCACCTCCCAGCTCCATGGGCGTTGGGGGATGGAACTGACAGGCCCCGATCCAGACGTCCACGGGTAGCTAGCAGGTTATCCAGCCGGATGGACAGGTTCACCAGCTGGTCAAACGTCAGAGTGGTATCCTTGCAGGCCAACTCCCGACGGACGTCCTCGAGCAGACTGCACCGGTAGTGATCGATCAGGGCCCTGTCGTTCCATCCCGTGCTGGCGGCCGGGGTCCAGAAGTCCAAGGCGAACTCCTGTGCGCTCCTCGTCCCCTGCCTCAAGTGAAACAGACGTTCACCAGTCGCTCTACCCTCAGGCAGGTGGTCGAAAACTGCCCGAAAGCGACGGGTGAACTCCGCGTAATGGTCCAACACCGCTTCACCTTCCCCCCATATGGCGTTGGCCCACTCCAGGGCTTTCCCTGAGATACAGGAGACGTGGGCGGACACGCTCTCACGTCCCAAAGGAGCCAGGTGGACGGTCGCCAGGTGCAGTGCCTTGTGAAAGTATTCGGCCGCCTTGAACTTTGCAAACTTTTGCCACATTTCAGGCTTCAAACATAAAGATATAAAACTGTATTTTTTTGTGAAGAATCAACAACAAGTGGGACACAATCATGAAGTGGAACAACATTTATTGGATATTTCAAACTTTTTTAACAAAGCAAAAACTGAAAAATTGGGCATGCAAAATTATTCAGCCCCTTTACTTTCAGTGCAGCAAATTCTCTCCAGAAGTTCAGTGAGGATCTCTGAATGATCCAATGTTGACCTAAATGACTAATGATGATAAATACAATCCACCTGTGTGTAATCAAGTCTCCGTATAAATGCACCTGCACTGTGATAGTCTCAGAGGTCCGTTAAAAGCGCAGAGAGCATCATGAAGAACAAGGAACAGAGGGTAGTGCGTACGGCCCAGTAAATCACTGGGGCCAAGCTTCCTGCCATCCAGGACCTCTACAGCAGTTTGAGCTATCTCTTGTTCATACTGACAGATTTTGAGGGGATTTTGTTATTATGTTACTTAGATTGACGCACCGGTGCGTCATAGGGCATTTGGCCACCACGAGGCAGAACAGCTTCAATGCACCTTGACATATTCTACAATTGTCTGGAACTTTATTGGAGGAATCCAACACTATTCTTCCACGAGAAATTCCATAATTTGGTGTTTTTTTTATGTTAGTGGAAATTTCAGGCGTCGCTCCAGAATCTCTCAAGTGTTCAATTTGGTTTAGATCTGGTGACTGAGACGGCACGGCCATGGCATATGGTTGACATCGCTTTCATGCTCATCAAACCAATTAGTGACACTCGTGCCCTGTGGATGGGGGCATTGTCATCTTTTGGGGGCATAGCCATGGTAGGCCTGCTCAGCATTTTTGTACATGGCCCTAAGCATGATGGGATGTTAATTGCTTAATTAACTCAGGAAGAACCTGCTTTCAATACACTTTTGATCCCTCATTTACTCAAGTGATTCCATTATTTTGGCAGTTACCTGTATTACAGCATATTCACGCTTTGTGGCACAAATGGTATCTATATTAGCATTTGTATATGAAGCACAAAAATGCTAATATAGGTACCATTTGAGCCACAAATGCTAAACAGTTGGCATTTGAAACAGTGGCCAGGTAAACAAAACCAAAGCATGGATTGCTGCCATACCACGTCAATAGACTACTTACAAGGTAAGGAAACCAATATGTAATTTTGTAATTTGGGTGAACTATACCTTTTTTATCAACCAATAGCAGGAACAGCACCATCTAGTGATCAGAACCTGGTAATTACAGGATGTAGGTTGGGAGAAAACATCAACAAATTCACTGAGACTATATTACATAGGATGAAGAAACAATACTCTTGAGACGCAGCTCTATATTACTTGTCAGACATGGAGAACTGATACAGTATACTGGTTGTTGGGTTGGGATTGGTGTTGGGTGTACAGTAGGGGCTCCGTGGATGGCTTTTGACCATTTTTGTGTTTCTCATGTCTAAATAATTATTAGATAAAAGGTTGGTCCAAATCAGTTGTTAGGTACTATATTTATTGGGTATTATATGAATCCAAAAATTACAATGGCCAATTTGGGTGCAATCAACTAGCTTAATTTCTCAGCGATCAAGTTAAATTTAAACAAAATGTTGCAGGAATTCTAATCTTACCTGTTTCTAACTACAGAAATTATTTCAGAACCATCTGAGATGGTGAGTGTCATGGCTTGTTGAAATGACATGGAACGACCTTACATTAGATAATGCTTTGTTGTGTATCTGCCTGTACATGGTGTGTGTTGAGAATTATTGCATTATTGAAATTAATGACATTAAAATGTCAGTTATCACAGGTGAAGTCGAGGATGGCAAAGGGCACCTGAAGTGTGCTAATTTTCCCATTGAACTAGTCCAGGCAATTTTTTCTGGGTCGGCCCTCGCATGGGTAACGCTATGTAATGAAGCATGGAGCCAGAATTGGGCTACACCACAGCAGGAAAATGTCAAGTCGCATCTCGCTGCTCTCAAAAGCATAAATCACATGCTATACTATTTGCCAGCACACACACACACACAATCACACGCACACACAGACACAGACACACACACACACAATCACACGCACACACAGACACAGACACGCACACACAATCACACACACACGCACACACAATCACACGCACACACAGACACAGACACACACACACACAGACACACACAGTTGGAAGAAGAGGGGAGAAGAGTTTGACCTTACTAGCTTTTTTACCTGCTTGCAGTTAGTAAATTACGCTCTAAACACATGCCAACTACAGTATGTATGATGTTGCCCTCTTGTTTTAGTCAGTCATAGAGTGAGTGTAAGAAAAGTGTCCAAGTAAAATATTTGTCCTCGCAAGTTTATGTTGCACATTTTATTTGGATTTTGTATGTGCCTGTGTGTGTGTGTGACTGTGTGTGTGTGTGTGTGTGTCTTTACACTGGAGGGATCTGTGAGAATGAGGAAGTACTTGGCCTGCACATTTTTATACATTCTCACAAATAGCTGATATGGCGGATTGATGTGCTGGAGCGGCCCCTGGTTCTCAGTGTGCTAGAGCGGCCCCTGGTTCTCAGTGTGCTGGAGCGGCCCCTGGTTCTCGGTGTGCTGGAACAGCCCCTGGTTCTCAGTGTGCTGGAGCGGCCCCTGGTTCTCAGTGTGCTGGAGCGGCCCCTGGTTCCTAGTGTGCTGGAGCGGCCCCTGGTTCCTAGTGTGCTGGAGCGGCCCCTGGTTCCTAGTGTGCTGGAACAGCCCCTGGTTCCTAGTGTGCTGGAGCGGCCCCTGGTTCCTAGTGTGCTGGAGCGGCCCCTGGTTCTCAGTGTGCTGGAGCGGCCCCTGGTTCCTAGTGCGCTGGAGCGGCCCCTGGTTCTCAGTGTGCTGGAGCGGCCCCTGGTTCTCAGTGTGCTGGAACAGCCCCTGGTTCCTAGTGTGCTGGAACAGCCCCTGGTTCCTAGTGTGCTGGAACAGCCCCTGGTTCCTAGTGTGCTGGAACAGCCCCTGGTTCCTAGTGTGCTGGAGCGGCCCCTGGTTCCTAGTGTGCTGCAACAGCCTTTGGTTTCTAGTGTGCTGGAGAGGCCCCTGGTTCCTAGTGTGCTGGAACAGCCCCTGGTTCCTAGTGTGCTGGAGCGGCCCCTGGTTCCTAGTGTGCTGGAACAGCTCCTGGTTCCTAGTGTGCTGGAGCGGCCCCTGGTTCTCAGTGCGCTGGAGCGGCCCCTGGTTCCTAGTGCACTGGAGCGGCCCCTGGTTCTCAGTGTGCTGGAGCGGCCCCTGGTTCCTAGTGCGCTGGAGCGGCCCCTGGTTCTCAGTGTGCTGGAGCAGCCCCTGGTTCTCAGTGTGCTGGAGCAGCCCCTGGTTCCTAGTGTGCTGGAACAGCCCCTGGTTCCTAGTGTGCTGGAGCGGCCCCTGGTTCCTAGTGTGCTGGAACAGCTCCTGGTTCCTAGTGTGCTGGAGCGGCCCCTGGTTCTCAGTGTGCTGGAGCGGCCCCTGGTTCTCAGTGTGCTGGAACAGCCCCTGGTTCCTAGTGTGCTGGAACAGCCCCTGGTTCCTAGTGTGCTGGAACAGCCCCTGGTTCCTAGTGTGCTGGAACAGCCCCTGGTTCCTAGTGTGCTGGAGCGGCCCCTGGTTCCTAGTGTGCTGCAACAGCCTTTGGTTTCTAGTGTGCTGGAGAGGCCCCTGGTTCCTAGTGTGCTGGAACAGCCCCTGGTTCCTAGTGTGCTGGAGCGGCCCCTGGTTCCTAGTGTGCTGGAACAGCTCCTGGTTCCTAGTGTGCTGGAGCGGCCCCTGGTTCTCAGTGCGCTGGAGCGGCCCCTGGTTCCTAGTGCACTGGAGCGGCCCCTGGTTCTCAGTGTGCTGGAGCGGCCCCTGGTTCCTAGTGCGCTGGAGCGGCCCCTGGTTCTCAGTGTGCTGGAGCAGCCCCTGGTTCTCAGTGTGCTGGAGCAGCCCCTGGTTCCTAGTGTGCTGGAACAGCCCCTGGTTCCTAGTGTGCTGGAGCGGCCCCTGGTTCCTAGTGTGCTGGAACAGCTCCTGGTTCCTAGTGTGCTGGAGCGGCCCCTGGTTCTCAGTGTGCTGGAGCGGCCCCTGGTTCCTAGTGTGCTGGAGCGGCCCCTGGTTCCCAGTGTGCTGGAGCGGCCCCTGGTTCCCAGTGTGCTGGAGCGGCCCCTGGTTCCCAGTGTGCTGGAGCGGCTCCTGGTTCCCAGTGTGCTGGAGCGGCTCCTGGTTCCCAGTGTGCTGGAGCGGCCCCTGGTCCCAGTGTGCTGGAGCGGCCCCTGGTTCCTAGTGTGCTGGAGCGGCCCCTGGTTCCCAGTGTGCTGGAGCGGCCCCTGGTTCCCAGTGTGCTGGAGCGGCCCCTGGTTCCCAGTGTGCTGGAGCGGCCCCTGGTTCCTAGTGTGCTGGAGCGGCCCCTGGTTCCCAGTGTGCTGGAGCGGCCCCTGGTTCCCAGTGTGCTGGAGCGGCCCCTGGTTCCCAGTGTGCTGGAGCGGCCCCTGGTTCCCAGTGTGCTGGAGCGGCCCCTGGTTCCTAGTGTGCTGGAGCGGCCCCTGGTTCCCAGTGTCTGTCACACTGTGATGAATGGCATCATCACCACAAACCAAAAAGTACCAACACCCTCCAACCAGCCTTCCCACCATATTAACACAGTTGTTTATTTCTGCTCTGCCATTCAGTAAATAGGAATGTTTATAAACTAGGCTGCCTGCCCCGGCCAAGACGTCTGCAGGTGATAACACTCTGGTCAGCAGCTCTGGAGATAAGAGGAGAGGGCTTTCCTCTCTCAGCTCTGTTCACCTGTCTAAAGCCTGGCTGGATAACATGCCTGGTGTGTTCTTACAGGGAAGGAAGGAGTCATTGTTACAGTCGAGATGAGAGACACAGACCCTTGAGAATTAGCCAGTGAGGGACTACAGTTGATGTAATCAGCACATTGTATACCTCCGAGTGGATAACTGATGAAGACATGAAGACTGATGAAGACATTGACATTGGAACCACCATACTGGCTGTTCAGGTATCTAGAGGAGTGTGTGTCTTCACAATGACATAACTGGTTCACCACTGTTTATGGCTCTCTTTTGTCTCTGTGGACCTTTCCTGCTTTATCTAATCGTCTTTCCAGACATCCTGCAACATTTTCCTCCAGGCCTTTTTGCCAGGAAGTGTGATCATTACGAGGAGAGAGCTGTCTGTCTGTCTTTCTTGTCATCCTGTTCTTTCGGGTCAGCCTGTCTCTGTCAGTCTGTCTGTCTGTCTATTCAGTGGGCGACAGTGAAGGACTTCAGCCCTACCACCAAGTTATTTTACAAATAAAAAAATGCTTTGCATGAATCACAATCAACTACTGAATGCGAGATCATGACAAATATGCTGAATTCAGTAGAGATATGAAATAGTACCCCCAAAAACAAAGATGACAGAGAAGTCACTAATTAGCCCAGTCCACACAGGTTTTATCTACAGCTGATTCAGTCCTGAAAATTGATGTATTGTCTTGGTTTGCTTTCAATGTGGAGAAGAAGAGAGATCAAAGAAGAAGTGGTTGGTCAGAGAGATAGAAGAAGAAGTGGTCGGTCAGAGAGATAGAAGAAGAAGTGGTCGGTCAGAGAGATAGAAGAAGAAGTAGTCGGTCAGAGAGATAGAAGAAGAAGTGGTCGGTCAGAGAGATAGAAGAAGAAGTGGTCGGTCAGAGAGATAGAAGAAGAAGTGGTCGGTCAGAGAGATAGAAGAAGAAGTGGTCGGTCAGAGAGATAGAAGAAGAAGTGGTCGGTCAGAGAGATAGAAGAAGAAGTGGTCGGTCAGAGAGATAGAAGAAGAAGTGGTCGGTCAGAGAGATAGAAGAAAAAGTAGACAACAAGGAGATAGCATAGCTGACACTTTAACAAACAAACAAAACCCACAACAGCCTTGCAGTGCTGCCTTCCTCTAAACCCATCCTAGCCTTCAATTATTACTGTATCAATACTGATTAGAGTCCATTCATTTAGGGAAGCCGCTGGGCAAGATCAATTAAAAAACATATAGTAGGAATATTTGGATCATGCATTGGAATACATTGGATCCTATTTGATCAGTGGTGGAATTTCCAGCTTGAGGAAGCCTGTCTCTGGATGTGTCACTGTCCCTACTTAGTGAAGGACCTATATGGGGAGGCAGCTTGACGGTGGGTCCCACTCTGGATGTATCACCATCCCTACTTAGTGAAGGACCTATATGGGGAGGCAGCTTGACGGTGGGTCCCACTCTGGATGTGTCACCGTCCCTACTTAGTGAAGGACCTATATGGGGAGGCAGCTTGACGGTGGGTCCCACTCTGGACGGGGGATAGGGAGTGGCGTCTGCACATATGTCTCCCTGACAAACCCCCATCTGCTGATGCTGTCTGGCAGACTTCATCTATTATTGATCAGCTCCTGAGGAGGCTTCTTGGCCAGTGGAACAGACTCCAGCTAAGAAGGCCACAGAGGCCCATGTCCGCATCTCATCCCTGCTACTGGAACTCTCCCTCTCCTCCGCCCCACTCATCTCTCATTGAGACTCAGTTTGCGTAACCAAGTGAGAGCGGCCATCAACTACACTGTGTACCTGACGGTCAAAAATACAGAGAAAACAAACCAATATACCATCTAACCACAACCTCCCCTCTTCCTCCATCTTCCTCAGCCTCCTCAGAGTCAAATGAAAGGAGGACAGGGGTGTGAGTCAGGCTCTGATCCCATTGCTCTGTGCTGTGATCTCGGAGATGAAAACATCCACAGAACATACAGAAGTCGATGAGTGATGAGTAAACAACGGGGGGTTTACACACCACCATAATTAGCAGGTGGCATATGCCAGGACTGTCAGGCAGTGTTTCAGCAGCACGTTAACGCCTCTCTGCCATCTGTCCCTGAGGAGTGGTGGACCGCGGCTGACACTCCCGGCCGTCACTCCACCGCAACTTGGCTGAGGACCCCTCCAGGTCCCCTAACTATTGCCTGTGATGAGCTGTAGACTGTTTTACATCAAGGGACTTTAGAATAGACAAAGATGGTCTCAAATAATTTCCTATACTTTGCTTTGCACCATTAATCTGCTGTCTATCATGTCTATCAGACAGAAAGGTGATGTTTTCTCTTACTTTCTCAACACATTTCATCTACATTTGGGGTTTACAAAAACAACGTGGTAAAGAAACAACATGGTTCCTTGATAATAGTTCTGGAGGCATGTATTTGGCTTTCTAATGACACAGACAAACCATTACCTCACCAGTTTATTTCTATGAACTCTACTCCGCCTCCCCGATCGACTCCAATGCAGGACTGTGTTCAAAGACTTTCCCGCCATCAAACTAATCATGGAAAATGCATTACAGCTCTCAGTAGCTTTCTCACGAGTTGTATAAAAAGACATGTTAGGGAGGAGGGGGAGGAAGAGGACGATGCTGAGCGCACTCATTTGGCCCGAGAACACTTCCTCTCATGTGTAGCCATTCCAAATATATACAAATATATTTGGAGAGAATGTTATTTGAAGGGGGAAAATCTTCAGGAAACAAGATGGTGTCTGAGAGTCGGGCATGTGACAGCGATCCCTTGAGAGAACCAGCAGCAAAATGGCAGGGGACAGTTTGTGTTCTGTCCAAGGTAGCGGCACTACTACTAATATCCTCAACACCCTCTCACCTTTCTCATGATGGGATGAGTATGGAATGATGATGATGGTTGTGTGGATGATATCTCTATTCTGATTCTTACATGGTAAAGCCTCAACTCTGTGACTGGTACTCCAGAAAACAGTGCAGGGTACCCGATTCAGTGGCATGTTGTCTTTGGGCCATTTGAGGAGTTGTATACATTCCAGGCTATTTTTCTTAGCTGTTCAGTTTCTGCTTTGACTACATCCACACCGTCCATTTGACTGGAGTATGGGAGCGGGTGGGTGGGGCTTTCCAAAACAAGGATGACAACAAAGAACAGACACTGTGCCTCCAATAAGTGTCTCTGTCTCCTTCTATATGTAGCACAGTGCCAAATAGTATCATTGATTTATTCAGATAACTTCCTTCTTCTCCATAACAGAAGAGGAAGTGGATTTAAAAGGGCATGCCCGGAGTCCAAAGAAGTGAGTGATGTGAAATGTTTTAGTGTTATTTGTGATTAGGGTTGAAGAATTCTGATAACTTCCCCAACTTTCCAGAAATCCACAGGTTTTCCAGAAATACCAGTTGGAATATTCCTGGAATCAGAAGGGAATGAACAGGAATTCCGGGAATCAGAAGGGAATAAACAGGAATTCCGGGAATCCTCCAACCGGGATTTTAAAAAAAACTGGGAATTTGGGGGAAATTACCAGAATATTGCAACCCTGATCACATATCACACTAAAACTATAACATATCACATTCGTGATCATAAGTGAGTCAAAAAAAGTGTGGATTTAAATATATTTTCATCTATAGTAGAGCTGCACCACACAGAAGTGTGTAGACAGTAAATAAACCAGCAGAGTGTTAAACTACACAGCCGTTTAACAGGGGAATATTTTGGCAGGTTTCTTGATGAGAGGGCCTCTTGTGATCTTGTTTAGCTTTTTTGTTCTTTTCTGAATCAGACTAATTAAGATTTGGTGAGGTGCACTGAGGATTAATAACCTACAACGGGGCAGTAAAACGCGAAACAATCGTGCTGCTTTCAAGCCAGTCAGCAGTGGTGCTCCTTTGAAGCCTCCTTTTACTGTACACATCCCCTTAACAAGACTCTGTAGGAAACCATGAGGAGCAAGAGCTTTTTTTTCTTTTCAACCTTTTGAAGTGGATGTGAGCAAATGGGTGTCTGGCCGGTTCTGGAGAGGCTCCTTGGCTATGAATAATTTGATTATACAGCCAGAACCATTTACTCTTCATAAACAACAAAAAAACAGCAACAACAGCAACAGCAACTGAGTAGTCGCTATGCAGGGCCAACGAACTGGAGGTTATTTTTCCATTGCCTCCACCTGTAGGCTACATTCTTGTCATATGGGAGAGTGCCAGCACGAGTGACAAATACAGGAAGAAAAACAACAAATTCACTTCTCCTTTTCTTTCCTTTAAATGAAGTGGCTCTCCTGGGGAAAAAAAGACTTTCTCAGCCAGCTCAATCATTTGGGCGGAAATGACACCAACAAATGAGCAGGGACATTAATAAATGGGCAAGGACTGGAGCTGTGGACTTCACTGAATGTGAATATTGCACGCTGATTAACTGCCAATTAAAAATCAAAATGTTCCTATTATGACACACTTTTTTATTTGATCAATATTTTCCTTTTTATGAAATGAAAAAAAACCTCTGTGGCCTCAAATACAACACACATCCCTCAGTGTAATTGTGTCTACTTCTGAGGAGGAAATAAAGGTTTTCACTTAGGCAGAGAGATGTTTGTTTTCAAAATGATTTATTCCCCTCCGCTGGAGATCATTGTAGTGGCTCTGATGCCAAAGGGAAAATAATGTGGAGTGCTTGAACGGCAGCTATCTAGAGTGATTCTGAGCAGAGAGAGAGAGGGGGGGGGGAGAGATCGACACAGAGAGAGAGAAAGAGAGAGACACAGAGACAGATCAACAGAGAGAGAGACATATCGACAGAGAGACAGAGAGACAGATCGACAGAGAGAGCGACAGCGAGAGGTCGACAGAGAGAGAGAGCGAGAGAGAGCGACAGAGAGAGATCGACAGAGAGAGAGAGCGAGAGTGACAGAGAGAGATCGACAGAGAGAGAGAGAGAGAGAGAGAGAGAGAGAGAGATCGACAGAGAGAGACCGACAGAGAGAATGAGAAAGAGAGAGAGCAAAAGAGAAAGCTAGTCAGGCTGTGTCTACCTGGCTGCTGTCTCCACATCGCCCTTTAAAAAGATTCTCTGGTACTTGTGGTCCCCCGAAAATGGCATACTACGTCACATATGTGCACCAGGTCATTGCTCTCTCTCGCTCTTCTGTGTGTGCATTTTGCTAGCTGTCAGTCAAATGGTGAGGGGCTGAAGCTCATTAGCTAGTATTCAAATTGCTAGGGGGCTGTCACAATTTTGGGGAAAATGTAGACGAAATGGCAAGGCACAGTGTCCAGAAAGAAAATAAAGTCACATTCAAACTAGGGGTTTCGTGGGGTAATTAAGGTTAAACAGTAATTCTGCTCATAGATTCTGCATCTATTAACTACACATTTACACATACAGCCCAAAAGCAGAAGGTTTAAAAAATACTTAGTAGTCAACAAAGTTCTAGAAAATGTCTTTAAGGTTCAAGTCAACCAACCTACATCATGCATCATGGTGTTTAATTAGGCATATCATTTGCAACAGAATAAGCAGTGCAACAATCTCCCTCCTGGACAATATGAAACCTCTGGACTGAGAATAGGAGAGCTGCAGAACATCCATGTTCTGCCCTACAGGCCTACATAAAAAATATTTTCAATATCATTGATCAATGACCATTAGTCACATGGGGCCCACAAACACAGTGATTTTTAGGTGTTTGCATCCACTATGGGAGATGCACTGCCTATGTCGTTAAGATATTTTCATTCCTTCAAATCATTTTTCCCCCTTTTACAAGCTTTATAATCATTAAGTTAAACAAAGGTTGGAGTGCAACAGCCTAAAATGTAGGAGTTTATAAGTTATATATTGCTACTAGAGACAACTTGACATTGTCTTCCCTTATGGAAAAAACAGATGAATGTCACATGTGATCATGTGTGAATTGTTCCAAAAACACATGTTTTCATGTGATCACGTGATCTTATGTGAAGTTAATGTGATAACATGTGACAACATGAAAAGCAACGTGATAACATGTGAAAACGTGTGAAGCGTTCCAAAAACAAGTTTTCACATGATTTCTTATCGGAAATTTCACGTGAAAACATGTGCTTTTCCTATGTGGTTTTCCTGTAAGGGTTCAAATGCTCTCCTTATTTTAAACATAATACTTTATTCAGGTGAAAAAGGTAATTTATTGTCCGAATCTGGCAATAGTAGCCAATTCAATAAAGGAAGCCAATGACTGAGCGGGAAAAGATGGACCACTTCCAAATAATTTTGTGCCAAGGCAATCTGAAGATTAAAAACATCTCTTGAATTACAACGACACGCCACAAAATAAAATTAATGCAGTATTTTCATTAAAAGAATTCAGTCTCAAAGTGTTTCACTGTCCATTAGATAAAGGGGGAGGTAAACACGAGAAAGTACCGTGATGCTTGTTTCGGGTACAGGCTTTTAGGCAAATACACAGCATCACATCGCGGCCCCGTGCAATTCAATCACACGTCCCTCGCCGAGTGGTTGGTGAAGCAGCATACCAATGGGGGAATCTGGGGAAAAGTGTTTGAAGCTGCCGAAAGAATAATTCAGTTACCCAATTTATATACTACAATTGACTTGAGTTAAGAAAAATGAATACAACCACATAAGACAATCACGTATTTTTTGGAAGCCTCTTTTAATATGTGGAGTTTTCAGATACACTTCAATATATCATTGCAACCTCAATTTAGGTTTTATTATGTTGTCAAAGTGGGCTACTTTTCAAATTGCAGATCAGATCCCTCCCAAATTTTCCGAAACTAAGGCCACATAGGAAATCAGAAACACATGTCGCGTCAGATTTATGAAAAGCCTTGAATTGAAACGTCTTCAATTGAGAACAGACGGCCATATTAACATAGTCTGGACGAGGTGGTTAATAAATACGGCTGCAAGCACCTCTCATTGCAGTATCAGATAAAGGGTTGGAAAATGCTTTAATCTGTGTGTTTTTTAATCAACCTCTTTCAAAAGATAAAAGATTTTTCAACAATTATTTAGCTTTTTTTTTGTTGCAAGTATGCATATACTACCTGCATAAGGGGTTTTCCAAACCACCTTGATAGGCCCTACAACTGAATTCACAAACAAGCCATTTAACAGAAATAAGCAGACTGATTAAACCTTTTACTTCGACATCAAAGAATGGGTTTTAATTAAGCAAATGAGTTGTTTGATAAAACTAAATTCACCGGTCTATACCACAGTTTAACTGCACTTCATCATGAGAAAGATAGGCTTTGTTTTATGATTATGAAGCGCTTTAGGCTATATATTCAAATTCAACGCCTCAATATTGAAGTCATAAAAAATAAGGGGCATACGTTTTATTGAGTTATTTTTTCTTTCTCAATTCCTGTTCTCTTATTTTGCTCACCTTGTTGCCAGATGTTCATTATCAGGGCACGGAAGGAAAAAACTGGTACCATCAAACACATTTATTAGACAAAGTAAGCCTTTGACCAGTAGGCTACGCTACAAGATGGTTTGTGTTATTAGTGCCCTCTTTATTTATTTTGTATTTTTTTATAGAAATAGACACTAATGATTTCTACATTGTTATATAAATTATGGTGCTACTAATATAGTGTCAAATGTAGGCTATACCTTAATGGTTTCCTTATCTTATGGTGTCCTTTCGAAATACGGACGAGCGCAGCAAAAGATGCTGAAAAATCACAAGTCGAACTTCGAGCTGGTCTTGAGCTCTTCTGCCACCGTTTGGATATTTCAAGCAACTACCACATTGGATTCTTCTAATCTGCGCGGTCTGGTTTCCATTGACATTTATTGTAATAAAATATTGATTTCACACAAACGTACAAAAAGCGAAATATCAACTCAAAATAAAAAATATTGACAATGTTCACGAAGTTCAGTCAAATTAACATCTAACTATATTTACTGGCTCAAACCAGAAATCCAATATGCTTTGGATGGACCCAAGTAACCAGTTAAAAAATTAAACTCTCAAAAAAATTGTTTAAAAGGTTATTCATTTTAGGGAAGCTCAAACATGCAATTTTCTTGCTAAATGTATATCCATAGTATTATGGTTGAGATAAAAGATAGCCGTGTTAAAAAAAAATACTTGCGCAAAACATGATTTTTTTAGTTTAGTTTGTGACTATTCCGAAGTTTTAGCTCAAAGGACTGTACAAAACACAATATATTTCCTCTCATATCAGCTTGTTGCCTTTTAATTAGCTGGTAGTTAATAAGGCAGAGACATACTTTGAGCCCTTTAACTTGTGCAAAACAAATTCATGCATCACAGTCAATTGGTCTGCAATGTAGGTCCCATAATAAACACAATCATTACAAACTATATTTTGTATGAACTCTATCTTTAATGAGCCTTTTCAGCTCCATTTTAGTACTGCTAAGTATCATGAAGCACACAAATGAGTAGTTGATGTATGGCACACAAACAAATGTAATTAATGGCTTGGCTTTAACTACATGCACAAACCTAAATATTCTGCAGATTGCCTTTCCTTTCTCGGACTCATTGCCTGTTTTTATTCCCTGTTCTTTTCTAATGCAGCTTCCATCCCCTAACTTCCCTTGCAAAAACACAAGCCTATGTTATAAAGCTAATTGTAAAAACGCTAAGTCCTTTTGAGATACATGTTAATGTTCGTTGGCTAAATAAAAGTGCACTATGCCTTACTAGCAGTAGAATGCTGGTCTAGATCTTCTGTAGAAACGGTTCTAGAAACGCTGTTTTCTTTTCAATGTTCAATGATCTCACATCTTAAGGTGAGGGTAATTAATCTAACCATAAAGGCATACAATCAGAGTTTAGTAACTCTAGTACACATGTTTTACCCTTATAATAACCCAAAATATAAGGTTGTGTTACGCAATTTGTTGTTTCTGTTGTCGTTTCAGTCTTTGTAAACAATCAATGTGTATAGCTTAAAATACCTGGACTGTCCATCACTGCACACAGAGCACTGTCCATCACTGCACACAGAGCACTGTCCATCACTGCACACAGAGCACTGTCCATCGCTGCACACAGAGCACTGTCCATCGCTGCACACAGAGCACTGTCCATCGCTGCACACAGAGCACTGTCCATCGCTGCACACAGAGCACTGTCCATCGCTGCACACAGAGCACTGTCCATCGCTGCACACAGAGCACTGTCCATCGCTGCACACAGAGCACTGTCCATCACTGCACACAGAGCACTGTCCATCACTGCACACAGAGCACTGTCCATCACTGCACACAGAGCACTGTCCATGAGTGATTTGAATTGTCCAGTGATTTGTCCATGATTTTGAGTGCTACCCAGCACCATCCCTCAGCTTTAGGCTACTAAATAATGTGGTGGGGCTGCAACTCAGGGTTGCATCTTCAACCCCTGAGTTAAACATACTGTCTAGGCCTACACACTGATAGGCTACAATGATCAACTCATATTTCAACATTAAGTGCAGGCAACAACATTATAACTCACAATCCTGATCTAGCCTATAATCTGTATCCACTCCAGGTAAGGCTGCTGTAGGTTCCTCATCCTAGGAGGGAGAGAAGTCAGGAAGTGGAGGAAAGGGAAAAGGAAGGAAATAACGTTGGAGGCAAGACACTGTCTATTGTGATACTGTTTTCAGACTGTAAACTGTGTTGTTCTTTAAATGTACCTTGACTATATTAATATTGAGAAGGAGGAGCTTTATCATGTCATGTTTCTGTGATGCAACACTACATGACCAAAAGTTTATGGACACCTGCTCATTGTACATCTCATTCCAAAACCATGGGCATTAATATGGAGTTGATCCCCCTTTGCTGCTATAACAGCCTCCACTCTTCTAGGAAGGCGCTCCACTAGATGTTGGAACATTGCTGCTATAACAGCCTCCACTCTTCTAGGAAGGCTTTCCACTAGATGTTGGAACATTGCTGCTATAACAGCCTCCACGCTTCTAGGAAGGCTTTCCACTAGTTGTTGGAACATTGCTGCTGGGACAAAGCTTCCATTCAGCCACAAGAGCATTAGTGAGGTCGGGCATTGATGTTGGGCGATTAGTCCTGGCTCGCAGTTTGGCGTTCCAATTCATCCCAAAGGTGTTAGATGGAGTTGAGGTCAGGGCTCTGTGCAGGCCAGTCAAGTTCTTCCACACCAATCTAGACAAACCATTTCTGTACGGACCTCGCATTGTGCACAGAGGCATTGTCATGCTGAAACAGGAAAGGGCCTTCCCAAACTGTTGCCACAAAGTTGGAAGCACAAAATCATCTAGAATGTCATTGTATGCTGTAGCATTAAGACTTCCCTTCAATGGAACTATGGGGCCTAGCCTGAACCATGAAAAACAGCCCCAGACCATTATTCCCCCTCCACCAAACTTTATAGTTGGCACTATGCATTGGGGCGGGTAGCGTTCTCTTGGCATCCACCAAACCCAGATTCGCCAGATGGCGAAGCGTGATTCATCACACCAGATAAGGTGTTTCCACTGCTCCAGAGTCAAATGGCGGCAAGCTAGGCTTGTGTGTGGCTGCTCGGCTATGGAATCCCATTTCATGAAGCTCCCAATGAATAGTTATTGTGCTGACATTGCTTCCAGAGGCAGTTTGGAGTGTTGCAACTGAGGACAAACTATTTTTTACAGCACTTGGCAGTCCTTGTGTGGCCTACCACTGCTATGGAGATTGCATGGCTGTGTGCTCGATTTTATAGTCCTGTCAGCAACGGGTGTGGTTGAAATAGCCGAATCCATTAATATGAAGCGGTGTCCACATACTTCTGTATATTTGGTGTATATTCGGTTAGATTTTGGCCAGATTTTTTACAAATAATTTCCTCAGAGTCAGGTTTATCATTCGTTTCTGGCTGTGGAGTAGCCTTTTCACTAGATAAGGCATGGGAGGCTATAAACAGAATAGATGGGGGTGCAGTATTATAAAAAAAACAAGAATATAGTGTAACCAATCAAAGACAAGAATTTTCAATAAAGTTTTCAACGGTTGGCACGAATGACGGCGTTGACTCTGTAATCAGTGCTCAGTTTTAGCACCTGTTTCCTTATTCCAACTCGAAAGGAAACTTTCGAACTTCATGTTTATCTTCTACGCGGAAAGTTATGAAGCTTTGCATATTTATAGTTTTTTTATTTACAACATCCTTAAAATGCAGAAAGCCTTGAAGAAGTATTTTGTAAACATGGACGAGTATCTAGCCAGCATCGGTCTCTACAGGAAAATGATGGCACGAGACGCGTCCTGTCTATTTCGAGCTGTCTCTGAGCAGGTAGACTAGAGCAATTTAGCGAAATGTTTTATACGTCCCATTTGACGTTCAACGTTCAGAATATAATATATTACATTTATCTGACTGAATTCATGGTGTGCGAATAGGAAGTTGTCGTCTTTTTCAAAAATAAATGGTCGTTTGGGAACTCATGGGTTCATTTAGCCTGCCTGTTCATCTTCGGCTATGGTTCATTTGGCTGACTGAAATTATTGCCGAGGCCAGAGTTAAAATGTGAATTGCACAACACTATGCTCCAGGGCGCAAAGAGGAGATTGTCGAATATGAAATACAGGTGCACTATGTAATGATTGATTTCTTTCCTCCAAGATGTATTACTCTCAGAATTACCATCAAAAGATAAGGAAAGACTGTGTCACCTTCATGAGAGAGAACCGATGCAACTTTGAACCTGTAAGTTGACTTCAAAATGTTTAAGGGTAGGGACGTCCCAAGAATTCCAGATAGATTTTAAGCAATCAGTCCCAAGTCTAATGGCATGCTTTATCTCCTAGTTTGTTGAAGGGTCGTTTGAGAAGTATCTGGAACGTCTGGAGGACCCCAAGGTATGTTTATAGAACTACATGTTATAAAAGCACATTGCTCAAGCCATGGGTCAGATTCAGACCATATGAAGAAAAGGTCATGTACATACTGTTGAATGTTTTTCTCCAGGAAACCACTGGCCAAGTTGAGATAAAGGCTTTGTCGTCGTTGTACAGGTAAGTGCTGCACAATGTGTTATCAGTTAAACATCACCTGCCACATTGTACAACCTTTGTGTTGGCCGACAGGATATTGTCAAATGTGATATGGAGAATTAGATTTATGTGAATTGCAGTTTAATGTATAAGTTTGTGTGGCAGGCGGTGCTTCCTTGTATACAGGTATCCTGGGAAGCCACCAACGGAGATAACTGAAGTAGACTACATGGAGAAGGTAAGTGTGGTTATTCACTGCCCAGGCCCTGAAGCATCTTAAATGCCTGACTAATGAAGTAATTACCAGGCAAAACTGAACCAGGTTGCTAATTGAATCAGGTGTGTGGATAGGGGGTGATGTGTAATACGGAAGTATGTGGAACCCCCTTCAAATTAGTGAAGTTGACTATTTCAGCCACACCCGTTGCTGACTGGTGTATAAAGTTGAGCACCCAGCCATGCAATCTCCATAGACAAACATTGGCATTAGAATGGTCCGTACTGAAGAACTCAAGTGACTTTCAACGTGACACTGTCATAGGATGCCACCTTTCCAACAAGTCAGTTTATCAAATTTCTGCCCTGCTAGAGCCGCCCCAGTCAACTGTAAGTGCTGTTATTGAAGTGGAAACATCTAGGAGCAACAACGGTTCAGCCACAAAGTGGTAGTACACAAACACACAGAACGGGATTGCGGAGTGCTGAAGCACATGGCGTGTAAAAATCGTCTGTCCTCAGGTGCAACACTCACTAGAGTTCAAAACTGCCTCTGAAAGCAACATCGGCACTTTTCATCGGGAGCTTCGTGAAAAAGGTTGCCATGGCTGAGCGGGCGGATACAAGCCTAAGATCACCATGTGCAATGCCAAGCATCAGCTAGAGTGGTGTAAAGCTTGCGCTAATAGCGTTTCAAACGTCACTCGCTCTGTGACCTGGAGTAGTTGTTTCCCTTGCTCTGCAAGGGCTGCTGCGGCTTTTGTGGAGCGATGGGTAACGATGCTTCTAGGGTGGCTGTCAATGTGTTCCTTGTTCAAGCCCAGGTAGCGTCGGAGGGGGATGGAAGCTATACTGTTACACTGGCAATACTAAAGTGCCTATAAGAACATCCAATAGTCAAAGGTGTATATAGAATGCAAATGGTATAGAGTCCTATAAATACTATATTAACTACAACCTAAAACCCCTTACCTTGGAATATTGAAGTCTCATGTTAAAAGGAACCACCAGCTTTCATATGTTAAGTTCTGAGCAAGGAACTTAAACGTTAGCTTTTTTACATGGCACATATTGCACTTTTATTTCTCCAACACTTTGTTTTTGCATTATTTAAACCAAATCGAACACGTTTCATTATTTATTTGAGGCTAAATAGATTTTTATTGGTGTATTATATTAAGTTAAAATACATGTTCATTCAGTATTGTAATTGTCATTATTACAAATAAATTTAAAAAATCGCCCGATTAATCGGTATCTGCTTTTTTTTGTCCTCCAATCGGTATCAGCATTGAAAAAACAATCGGTCGACCTCTAGTGGAAACGTGTTTCTCTTGAGTGATGAATCACGTTTTATCTGGCAGTCCGATGGACAAATCTGGGTTTGGCGACGCCAGGAGAACCCTTACCTGCCCTAAAGTTTGGAGAAGGATTAATGGTCTGGGGCTGTTTTTAATGGATCTGGCTAGGCCCCTTAGTTCAAGTGAAAGGAAATCTTAATGCTACAGCATACGATGTTCTAAACGTTTCTGTGCTTCCAACTTTGTGGAAACAGTTTAAGGAAGGCCATTTCCCGTTTCAGCATGACAATGCCTCTGCGCAAAAAAAAAAGCGAGGTCCTTACAGAAATGGTTTGTAGAGATCTGTGTGGAGAACTTGACTAGCCTGCAAAGACCCCTGACTTCAACCCCATCAATCTTTGAATTGAAACTCCGACTCCGAGCCAGGCCTAATCGCCCAACATCAGTGCCAACTTCACTAATGCTCTTGTGGCTGACTGGAACGAGTCCCCGCAGCAATGTTCCAACATCTAGCAGAAAGCCTTCCCAGAAGAGTGGAGGCTGTTCTAGCAGCAAAGGGAGGATCATTTTAATGCCCATGATTTTGGAATGAGATGTTTGATGAGCAGGTGTCCACATACTTTTTGTAGTGTGCTTTGGTTTGTCCACTAGATGGTACTGCTCTCATTTGAGAAGACTACAGCCAAAGATGGTGTATATAAATGAAAATGGGGTTCATTCAAGCTGCTTACCATTGGAAGCAACAAAAAAAGTCAGTTCCAGTCTCGGTAACTTGGTGTGTCTCCCATAGACACCAATGCGATAGCAGCTGGGTTCGGTCTACTTCGTTCATTGAACCAGGAAAAAAAAAACAGCAAGTCATGCTTAAGTCTCTGTTACCTCTATTTCTCTCTTAGTTCGTTCTCTATTCTGTAGACCAGATGTTCCCAAACTTTTTTTGTTGTTGTCCCGTACCCCTTCAAAAATTCAACCTCTGGCTGCGTACCCCCTCTAGCACCAGCACTCTCAAATGTTTGTTTTTTTGCCATCATTGTAAGCCTGCCACACACCAACACACTATACGATACATTTATTAAGCATAAGAATGAGTGTTTGATACAACACGGCTCGTGGGAAGTGACAGCGCTTCTAATAATCATAATAATTTAGCTCTATTTAACCATTTTACATATTCACAATTTGTGATGAACAAATAAGGTTAACTCACCACAGGTTAATGAGAAGGGTGTGCTTGAAAGGATGCACATAACTCTGCAATGTTGTATTGGAGAGAGTCTGTCTCTTAAATCTTTTTCCACACAGTCTACCTGTATTTAATTTTCATGTTAGTGAGGGCTGAGAATCCACTCTCACATAGGTACCTAGTTGTAAAGGGCGTTAGTGTCTTAACAGCGCAATTTGCCAAGGCAGGATAGTCTGAGCGGAGCCCAATCCAGAAATCTGGCAATGGCTTCTGATTTTTAAATTCAATTTTCACAGAACCGCTTGTTGCAATATAAATGGACTGTTTGAAAATGTGAAGTAAAAATGTTTTTTTTAATTTGGCGTACCGCCGACGGCAGTTTGGGAATAACTGCTGTAGACAATTTGATTTGGGGGGACTCTACCATTTGATGAATGGGTAAGAGTAAAAATGTTTTACACTTCACACTTCTGCTCTCTGACTGTTGCAGATTCTGCTGTGTTGCTCCAACAATGGCCATTATGATGTTGTGTACCCCAGGAACTACCCCATCCACGCAGCTCTGTGTCAAGGTCTGTACTCTCACTCATCAGAATTCAGAAAAATCAGTGGAGGCTGGTGGGAGGAGTTATTGGAAGACTGGGTCACTGTAATGGCTAGAATGGTATAGATGGAACCGTGTCATACACGTCAAAGGTAAGGAAACCACATGTTTGACTCAATTCCATTCTAGCCATCTCAATGAGCCCGTCCTATAGCTCCTTCCACCAGCTCCACAGCAGTGGATAAATCTTCACTCTAAGTCCTATAAACTGGCTACTCATTTATTTTAGTTACTCAACATTTTAAATGATCAGTACTTTCATGTGTAGTGAATAGGAAATGTACAACCTTTTTCTCCAACTGGATCCAGCTGTGTTGTATGAGCTGCTGTACACACAAGTCCTTGGTGTTCGAGAGGCAGAGGTGCAAGGAGCCTTGGAAGGGTTCCATGGCGGAGGTCGTCGCTATAGGAACAGCCTGTCGGTGTGCAGTGAGGATGCAGGCTATGACACCCCTGAGGACAGGGGTCAGACTCTGAGGTGAAGTTGTGCTCTGCACACCACTTTTGATTTCCATAAAGCCCTCTACACTAAACCTAAGTCTTACAGTTGCTAGTTACTTGGGTCATTCCATAAAAATGAGTCCCTTTTGCATCCCTTTGATATTTTAACTTGTGCACCAATATTGAGTTTTAAAAGCCTGTTTATATTAAGTGCCCTTAATATAGACCACATGGAAAATTCAATACATACTTTTAACTAAAGACCTGGTAAAGTGCCAAAATTCAGCATTTTGACATGTCCTACTGTGTTCCCTCTGACTTCTAGGAAAATGAACACACTTCATCCCAAAATGGCCACGTTTTTAGCATCATTGTAAATCCCTAGGTATTTTTTTTGCTTTGACAGTTATTTTTTGAAGATTATTATATACATTATTTTTTTCAAAGATAGGTGTAGATCAGAATCTGGTGCGACCACCATTTGCCTCATGCAGGGTGACATTTCGTTTACGTAGAGTTGATCAGGCTGTTGATTGTGGAGTGTTGCCCCACTCGTTAATGGCTGTGCAAAGTTGCTGGATATTTCCGGGAACTGGAACACACAGTCGTACACGTCAATTGAGAGCATCCCAAACATGCTCAATGGGTGACGAGTTCGATGAGAATGCAGGCCATGGAGGAGCTGAGACATTTTCTGTAGCTTATTCCTGCCCATACCATAACCCCACCTCCACCATGGGACATTCTGTTCACAATGACATCAGCAAACCACTCGCCGTACACTGTTTTCCATCTGCCTGGTACAGTTGTAACCGGGATTCATCTGTGAAGAGAACACTTCTCCTGTGGCATTTGCCCACTGCAGTTGTTTACGACGCTGGAACTGCAGTCAGGTCAAGACCCTGGTGAGGACAACGAGCATGCAGATGAGTTTCCCTGAGACTGTTTCTGACAGTTTGTGCAGAAATTCTTCGGTTGTGCAAACCCACAGTTTAATCAGGTGGCTGGTTTCAGACGATCCCACAGCTTAAGAAGCCGGACGTGGAGGTCCTGGGCTGGCGTGGTCACGCGTAGTCTGCGGTTTGTGTGGCCGGTTGGACGTACTGCCAAATTCTCTAAAACAACGTTGGAGGCAGTTCATGGTAGAGAAATTAACTTTAAATTCTCTGGGAACAGCTCTGGTGAACATTCCTGCAGTCAGCATGCCACTGTGTGACAACACTGCAGATTTTAGTGTCCTTTTTTATATGGGCCTCCCGAGTGGCGCAGCGGTTTATGGCTCTGCACCTCAGTGTGCATCACAAAAGGTTGTGATTGGGAGTCCCGTAGGGAGATGCACAATTGGCCCTGTGTCGTTAGGGTTTGGCCGGGGTAGGCCGTCATTGTAAATAAGAATTAGTTAACGGACTTGCCTAGTTAAAGGTTTTTCAAAAATTATTATAGACCCTTTTCTGTGTTTGAAACCATTGCCGCACAAGGGCGACGCGCAATTTGTGACAGACCAAGGAGTTCTTATAGAACGGCAGCTAAAAAAACATTAAGCATATGAGAACCCCAAAAATATTTTGTAATATAACCGGAACTCTACGCTGTTGAATGGGATGGCCATGGCTTTCTTGATGCCGCCAAGAGATGCGTGCGACGTCTGTCGTGTGCTGGAAAAGGGTCTGCACCTGTGTAATGATCGTGCCACACAGGTCAGGTGGCTGGATTATCTCGGCAAAGGAGAAATGTTCACTAACGGGGATGTAAACCACATTTGAGAAATATGCTGGAAAATTTTACTTTCTGGTGTTTTGTGGTGGAAAACTGAGTGGACTGAGCGTAACACACGTTTTGTGAAGCTTTCGTTCAATTGCCTATTCCTATTCCAATTGCCTATTCCAATTGCCTATTCCTATTGCACACAAGCTTCCATTCCCTTTGTGACAAGGGGACTAATGGCTGATGTTTTAAGATGAACACATCAACCCTGTTACTTTTATTTGGCACTTAGTATTTTTTTTTTACATCTTGATGGGAAAACATGAATGTTCAATTTAGGTGAAATAATCAAACTTTCTTTTTTTTACTAAGTTACATTACCCAAAAGGCATTCATGTCGTGAAACAACTCACCTACAATATGCATAAATTCACCAAAGCACTGATCAAATACACTGAGTTTACCAAACATTAGGAACACCGTCCTAATTTTGAGTTGCACCCTTTTGCCCTCAACAGTCTCAATTCGTCGGGGCATGGACTCTACAAGGTGTCGAAGGCGTTCCACAGGGATGCTGGCCCATGTTGACTCCAATGCTTCCCACAGTTGGCTGGTTGTTCTTTGGGTGGTGGACTGTTCTTGATGCACAGGAAACTGTTGAATGGGGGGAAACCCAGCAGAATTTCAGTTCTTGATACATACCGGTGCGCCTGGCACGTACTACCATACCCCGTTCAAAGGCATCTCAATCTTTTGTCTTGCCCATTCACCCTCTGAATGGCACACATACACAATCCATGTCTCAAGGCTTAAATCCTTTGTCTCGTCCACTTCAGAATCTGTGTAGATGAAGGGGGATCATGTCTTTCACCTGGTCAGTCTGTAATGTAAAGAGCAGGTGTTCTTAATGTTTAGTACACTCTGTGTGTTTTGTAGTCATTGTATGAATTTTGTTTCAGGTTTTTGTAAAGTACTATTTTTCTACACTCTGTTTACTTTCTTGTAGGGATGATTGGGAGTTCAATGTGCACAGTCGCACAGAGGACAAAGCCCGACCTGGAGCAGAGGAAGCAAAGGTGGCAACGTTTTCTATAGCGCCTATTGTTACCACTGAGTTGTAGTTGATACAATTTTTTTGGAGGAAGACTAGATTCTAGGAACACAAATCCAGTTTCTTTCTCTTCCTAAGACTCCAGATGGACCAGCAAAACTCTCTCTCCCGTACAAGGTGCTCAAAGCACTGGATTCTGAGATGTACAGAAATGTCCAGTTTGACGTATGGCATGACAGTCGCAGAGGTATGCCCTCTTCTGTTGGGGTTTCTTGTGGAACTGCTGAATTAATAATGAGACATTAGTCATAAACGACAAGATTCACACAGAGCAGACCTTTTATCCGTGGGGTTGATATGATTATACCGTACATTCATTTCTTAATGTAGAGCAGTTGTATAATTGGGTGTTCTGGAATGGCATATAATTTCTCTGAAACAGAGATGCAGAAAACTGATTACATGGTGTTTGCTGGAAGACAGTACTTCTTGGGAGACAAGTGTCAGGTACAGTAATCCAATTTATCCACTTAATTAAGATGTATTTTTATTTTTAAATACTCCAAATGAGTAAGGGTAGCCCATGTCTTCCATGCAGGTTCGTCTAGACCCCAAAGGGAAGTATTACAATGCCTTCATTCAGGAGGTGGGCACTCACCCCAGTGCTGTGACAGTGTTCATCGAAGAGCTTGGAGAAAAGTGAGATACCTGTCCCTTTATAAAACACCCCAATTGAACTGACTTACACACAGGCACTTCTACACAGCACCCATCAATGTGTGCTTATTTTAGTTTTCTGGCACATTCTTGTATTAGAGCAGTAAGAGGAACTGCCCCTCCCTACCGTCAGGCTTTGCTCCAAATTTACACCCCAACCCGAGTACTCCGTTCTGCCACCTCTGATCTCTTGGTCCTACAAAGGCTTCTCTGTCCTGGCACCCCAATTATGGAACCAGCTTCCCCTTGAAGCAGAGTCCTTGCTCAACTTCTGACCCCCCCCCTTGCCCACAAAAGCCTTTTGTGAATTAACACTTTACTACTTTTCCCCTTACTAGCTCTGACTGCTGATAGCTACGTTATTGAGGAAAATGTGCTTACTGTATGTGGTTGTCCCACCTAGTTATCTTAAGATGAATGCACTGGAAGCCACTCTGGATAAGAGTCTGCTAGATGACTAAAATGTAAATGTACCATCCCAAATGGTTCAGTCATACGGTATGATCGATGCAGTGGTTCACCATCAAGAAGGTGCTCTTTTCAATATTAGGTTTATGAGACCTCCTCTCTATACCCCACCCACCCCTTTCAGACATCTTGTGTCTCTGACTAACTTCAAGCCTGTGAACCCTGTCCCTGCCTGGAACATCACCCCGAGCCGCAAGGGACCATCATACAGCCGGCCTGAGCAGTATCCTGGAGAGATGGGTCAGTATGCCCTTTAACCGTTAGATGGTCTTAGTAAGTTTTTAATAACAGTGAACATCGTATTGGCCTTGGACCATTGAAGACATGTACAACGGTTAGCCCTTCTGTATGTTAGATTCAGAGTTGCGGGGCCGGCGGCGTTTCTTTAAGAAACCCAGAGGGAAGGAGATGCTGATGGTGTCTGGCCTGCCTCCCCGCTTTCAATCAGGCCCTGGCGGCATACCCCCTGGGCGTGCCCCTGGCATGCATGCCCCCACACCACCACCAGAGACAATGCCCTACGAACACTATCGGCCTCATCTTCCACCCAGGCCCCCGCGAGGATATGGCCCACCCAGGTGGGTGTGCTTTACACCGCTGCTGTACTTCACCATTACTGAAGGTCATGTTCCTTACCGTTGATTATATTCTGTTGGTATCTATGCTGTTGCCAATCTGGGTTCTGTTCAGAAGTTCAGCCCGTTTCCTGAACAATCATCCCCTCGTTGGGCCGGAGATGACATACTACCCTCACTCAGGAAAACGCTGCTACCACAGCTTCGACAACTACTCATTCAGGTCACGGTAATACGCCTTTTATCGTCTTAGCGATGTCAAGCAGAATGAGCAATTTGAGCTACAGTAACTTTGGATATTACCGGTGGCCCTGCCCATAGAGAATGTAGTCATGGTTCGACATGACGTGGTGTTGTGGTTATAAAAGTATGTGTATTCATTTGAGCTCTTGCAGCCGAAGCAGGCGCCAGATCCCTGCTATCAGCAAGGAGTGCCAGTTCAGCTACGTCCCCGAGGCAGGACAGGAGGCACAGGACATGGATGGAACAATCACCTTCTATGAGATTGAGGGGGGAGATGAAACTGCCTTCCCTCCCTTGTCGGTAACTATGTAGCCAGCCCAGAAGCCCACAGGCTACAGACTTTGATAGTTGGGAGCATTAGTATTCAAGTCAACCTGCTGTCTACTTTTGTAACTGTCTCTTTAGGGACAGACTGTAGAAAATCCCATGGTTCCAGCACTCCCTACATTCTGGGTGCAGCAGGGGCCGAGCCCCATCCCCACATCTGGTAAACAGGCCATGACCTCATCAGAGGAGGACGCTGACGAGAGGAGCAATGGTGACGACCAGGGTAGGCCAGCCTGTCCAGTGACGCCGTCTTGATCACAAAAAATGTATTTGTTTTTGAGTTGGAATGTAAATGGTAAATCCTTGGTGTGTCTCAGGTGAATATTCAGAGGAGTACATCTATACTGGTGAAGGTGAGTGTGTTGACATCACCTACTTGTGAGGTTTCTGTGAAGAGCTGGTAGGACAGTCCTTGGCCACCATTTTATTATATGCTGTTCTGAAGATGCATTTTCAACAGATTTCCATTAGGTAAAGTCAAATTGGGCTATTCCATTTCCCAACGGATTCTGCCATTTGGTAACAGTCAAGGCTCACAATTTGAAGACCCTTTGTACAATATGGATACACGTTCACAATTGTCTTGTTAAATCATCTTGCAGACACAGGGTTCCAGAGCCCATCAGTGTACGCTGCGGCAGAGTCCACTGCCAACCTGGTACTCTTCACTTGCTTTTTTGTTGAAACTTTTAATAACTATAGTGAAAGTATAGTTTCACATGTGGGATGATTAGATGTATTGTATAATTTCCCATGTCAATTTACTTGCTTTTTATTGGGGTTGATTGGTTTGATTGCATTCCTGTCTCCATTTGTTTTGCCTGTCTTTACAGACCATTGAAGAGGGAGGATCTCGTGCTGGCTCACCACAAGAGGGCATGGCTAGTTATAGCTACACTCAGTCACAGCAGGTACTAGAAGCTTTAAAATCTGCTTTACCCAACTCCTCAATTGTCACATTTTGTCAGAAAAAAACATCAGGTTTTAAGTTTACTCAAACTGTAGAATGTTCATTTTCTTTGGACAAAAGTTACTTGTATGGCTTGACTTTTTAGGTGAGTATTCAGACCCTTTGCTGTGGGACTCATTTGTGCGGTGCATCCTGTTTCCATTGATCATCCTTAAAATATTGCTATAACTTGATTGAAGTCCACCTATTGTAAATGCAATTGTTTGGAAATTATTTGGAAAGGCACACCTCTATATAAGGTCCCACAGTTGACAGTGCATGTCAGAGCAAAAACCAAGCCATGGGGTCCAGGTTTGTGTTGAGGCACAGATGTGAAGGCTACCAAAAAAATGTCTGCAGCATTGAAGGTCCTCAAGAACAGTGACCTCCATTCTTCAATGGAAGAAGTTTAGAACCACCAAGACTCTTCCAAGAGCTGGCTGCCTGGCCAAACGGAGCAATTGGGGGAGAAGAGTCTTGGTCAGAGAGGTAACCAAGAACTTCATAGTCAATGACGAAGCTCCAGAGTTCTTCTGCAGAGATGGGAGAACCTTTCAGAAGAACCACCATCTATGCAGCACTCCACCAATCAGGCCTTTATGGTAGAGTGGCCATACGGAAGCCACTCCTCAGTAAAAGGCACATGACGACAGCCCGCTAAAGGACTCTCAGACCATGAGAAACAAGATTTTCTGGTCTGATGAAACCAAAATTGAACTCTTTGGCCTGAATGCCAAGTTTCACATTTGCAAAAATGTCTAAACAGCTTTTGCTTTGTCCATTAATTTTCTACATTGTAGAATAGTCAAGACATCAACTATGAAATAACACATATGGAATCATGTAACCAAAAAAGTTTTAAACAAATCTAAATATATTTTTTATAGGTGAGATTCTTCAAAGTAGCCACCATTTGCCTTGACGTCTTTGCCTACTCTTCCTGAGGTAGTCACCTGGAATGCATTTCAATTAACAGGTGTGCCTTAAGTTAATTTGTGGAATTTCTTTCCTTTGTTTGAGGTAATCCGTTGTTGTGACAAGGTAGTGGTGGTATACAGAAGAGAGCCCTATTTGGTAAAAGACCAAGTCATATTATGGCATGAACAGCTCAAATAAACAGAAATGAAGTTCAGTCAATCCAGAAAATGTCAAGAACTTTCAGATTTTCAAGTGCAGTCGCCAAACCAAGCTCTATGATGACACTGGCTCTCATGAGGA
Source organism: Oncorhynchus mykiss (assembly GCF_013265735.2). Lineage (NCBI taxonomy): Eukaryota > Metazoa > Chordata > Actinopteri > Salmoniformes > Salmonidae > Oncorhynchus > Oncorhynchus mykiss. The sequence goes on along the minus strand of NC_048593.1, from coordinate 34,967,678 downwards.
CCACCACAGGAAAGGAAGAACCAGAGTTACCTCTGCTGCAGAGAATAACTTAATTCTAGTTAACTGCACCTCAGATTGCAGCCTAAATAAATGCTTCAGAGTTCCAGTAACACACATCTCAACATCAACTGTTCAGAGGAGACTGCGTGAATCAGTTTTGTGAGATGCAGAGTAGGTGAACGGCTGATATCTGCATGTGTGGTTCCCACAGTGAAGCATGGAGGAAGAGGTGTGGGGGATGCTTTGCTGTTGACTTTAAAAAAAATAAAAAAAAAATGTTAATTTAGAATTCAAGGCACACTTAACCAGCATGGCTACCACAGCATTCTGCAGTGGTATGCCATCCCATCTGGTTTGTGGTCCTTACAGACATCCAGGCTGTGTAACGGCTATTTGACCAAGAAGGGGAGTGCCGCATCAGATTACCTGGCCTCCACAATCACCCGACCTCAACCCAATGGAATGAATTGGACCGCAGAGTGAAGGTAAAGCAGCCAACATCTGCTCAGCATATGTGGGAACTACTTCAAGACTGTTGAAAGCATTCCAGGTGAATGCCAAGTGTGCAAAGCTGTCAAGGCAAAGGGTGGCTACTTTGAAGAATCTCCCAAAAATATCTATATATATTGCGATGCGCAAGATTTCACTCTGCCAAACAGTTCGCTTCACACTCTTAGTAGTAGTAGCCGCGGGATCAAAACAGCCAACGTTAACCTCATGCTCTTAGTTGCGTAACTTGACCACCTAGCCTGTTTTACTTTGCATCTACGTCATGTGGCTGACTCTATTTTTATTTTATTTTTTAAGCACCTTTGTCAATTGTAGTCAGATTTAGTTTTGTTTCCTCAGGTGGTGGTGAAGTCAGCAGTCATGCCTGCACAGGCTTTAACCACAGCCCCAGCAACTATCTTCACCTCTTCCTCTAGCAGCTCTCAGACCCTTCCAGCACCAATTGCTTCACCCTCAAACTATCCTCAAGGGGCTCCCATGCCCCCACACGCAATGGGCAGACAAGGTACCCACTCTAAGGGTGATGGTCAGACCAAAGGAGTTGTTAAGCCCTAATACCTAACTGATGCCTATTTTCTCTTGTTTGTAGTTTCATCCATTCAGGTTCCTCCTTCCTCTCCCTGGTTTGTGAATGAGATGGGGGAAGCGGTCAGCACCATACCCCCTCCACCTTACTCCTATGACCCCAACGGCAACGACCTTCCACGAGGTTAGACATGCTTCCCCATGGCACGGGTTTAAATTCAACTTCTTATGGTTGACTTTGAAGATGTGACGGTAACTAAATGTTTTTCTCTCTGTAGATGGCAAGGTCCTCCAATATTACTTTAATTTAGGAGTCCAAGTAAGTGATTATAGTATGTATGGGTGAAAAGTTACTTGGCATGAGACACTAGACATGTCTTTGAATGAAAACAACCTGTACCTTTTGATTTCTATCCATGTTGAAACAGTGGTACCAGCAGAGCTATTGGCATTCCATGGTACAGATGCAGCAGGCGTATCAGCAGCCTAATGCCGAGCAACAGTTCCAGTCCTACTCCGGAGCCCCCCCTCCCTCTGATCACACAGTCCCCCAGTCCTACCCAGAGACTGGGAGAGCAGGGCCTGATGGCCAGGGAGATGTTCTTGCCAATGGTCAGCGTCACCCCTCTGCCTCCAGACCTCATTATGAAATGGCACATCTGCATTGAGCAAGATCTTCAGTGTCACAATCTTACGACCTCAAGTATTACATGTGACTTATTTTCTTACCTTGGTTCTCACCCACCACCTTTTCCTTCCTACCAGGCACCCCCCTGCCCATGGACCCTCCCTCAGCAGGAGCCCCAGGCACAGTGTTCTACCCCTTGGTTCAGGACCAGTGCAGCCAACCCCCCCTCCACACCTATGAGCCTTATGTTCCGATGCTCTCTGCCACCTACCATTACCTCACACCCTGGAACTCAGGCCCTGCCCAACCACATGTGCACGCATCCTACTGCCCCTCCAATCACCCAGTCAACTATGTCACTGCACCCACACACCCAGGGCACTTTATTCCTCCCAGCATGTAACCAAGCACTGGGGGAGGGAGGTGGGCCCCTCTAACTACCCACATTCACCATATTGTCACCCTATGTCATGTGTAACGTTTGTTCCACTTTTCTTCTTTTGAAGTTTGCATGTTTTTCAAGTTTGCTAGTCAGTGGCTGTCTGAAATGGCATCCTATTCAAAAGTAGTGCACTATGTTGGGCAGTGGTTCCCATCCTTTTTCAGTTACTGTACTACCAACTGAATTTTGCCCTGAACTACCTCATGTGCATTTTACCTGTAGGACAATGGTCTCATGAGTCTTCTCAAGTACCCCCAGAGGTACTATTACCCCAGTTTGTGTACCACTGATGTAGGGAATAGTGCGCCCTTGGAAAAGTGGTGCACTATATAGGGAATAGGGGTCCATTTCAGACACCCGCTGATCCAGTGTTTACAGAATGTTTAATACATTATTTTCATGTTTAATTAATAAAAAGTTTCGTTTCCCAGAAGTCATAAACTTATCATTTGAGCTGTCCTTTTTAGAGCAGGGCTCTCAACCCTGTTCCTGGAGCACTTCCCCCCCCTCTCTAGGTTTTTGTGCCAACTGTAAACTCTGAGATTCCTGGAAGACTGGACAATCAAAATAAGTCTTAATGTTTAACATTAATGCTTCCCACAGTTGTGTCAAGTCGTCTGGATATCTTTGGGTGGTGGGCCATTCTTGATACACACAGGAAACTGTTGCGCGTGGAAAACCCCAGCAGCGTTGCACTTCTTGACAAACCAAGCCTGGCACCTACCATACCCTGTTCAAAAGCGCAAATATTTTGTCTTGCCCATTCACCCTCTGAATGACACACACAATCCATGTCTCAAGGCTGAAAAAAATGCTTCTGTAATCTCTCCCCTTCATCTACAATGATTTGAAGTGGATTTATCAAGTGGATTTATCAAGAAATCATAGCTTTCACTTGGTCTGCTCTTTCCATGACAGACTGGTGTTCTCAATGTTGTACACTAAGTGTATAGTTTCATAAACCTTAGTATCACACTGCAAAAATCTTAATCTTGAGTGATTTAAATGCACTTTTTTTGTTTTCTTTCCAAGCTAAATTATCTACATTTGGCAGATCATTTTGCTTGTTTTAGCCTAAATTTAACCTTATTTCAAGATAATTTACCTTCCAAATATCTTAAGCTTTAATATTGATACACTAAATTATCAAACTCAGCAATAAAAAAATGACCTCACTGTCAACTTAAGTTTGCTGAAAATAAATGTGTAAATATTTGTATGAACATAAGATTCAACAACTGAGACAAACAGAACAAGTTCCACAGATGTGACTAACTGGGGGAGGGTCAAAAGTAACAGTCAGTATCTGGTGTGGCCACCAGCTGCATTAAGTACCTCATGAACTACACCAGATTTGCCATTTCTTGCTGTGAGATGTTACCCCACTCTTCCACCTAGGCACCTGAAAGTTCACAGACATTTCTGGGGGGAATGCCCTCACCCACTAACAGGTCACAGACGTGCTCAATGGGATTGAGATCCGGGCTCTTTGCTGGTCATGGCAGAACAATGACATTCCTGTCTTGCAGGATATCACGAACAGAACAGGCAGTATGGCTGGTGGCATTGTCATGCTGGAGGGTCATGTCAGGATGAGTCAGCAGGAAGGGTACCACATGAGGATGTCTTCCCTGTAATGCACAGCATTGATAGCCAGCAATGACAACAAGCTCAGTCTGATGATGCTGTGACACACCGCCCCAGACCATGATGGACCCTCCACCTCCAAATCGATCCCGCTCCAGAGTACAGCCCTCGGTGTAACACTCATTCTTTTGACGATAAACTCGAATCCAACCATCGAGACTGGTGAGACAAAACCACGACTCGTCAGTGAAGAGCACTTTTTGCCAGTCCTGTCTGGTTCGGCGACGGTGGGGTTGTGCCCATAGGCAACGTTGTTGCCGGTGATGTCTGAGGACCTGCCTTACTACAAGCCCTCAGTCCAGACTCTCTCAGCCTGTCCGTCCTGTAGCGCTGTCTTAGGCGTCTCACAGTACGGACATTGCAATTTATTGCTCTGGCCACATCTGCAGTCCTCATGCTTCCTTCACACCTAAGGCATGTTCACGCAGATGAACAGGGACTCTGGGTATCTTTCTTTTGGTGTTTTTCAGTCAATAGAAGGGCCTCTAGTTGTTCTAAGCTTTCATAACTGTGACCTTAATTGCCTACTGTCTGTAAGCTGTTAGTGTCTTAACGAGCGTTCCACAGGTTCATTGTTTATGGTTCATTGAACAAGCATGGGAAACCGTGTTTAAACCATTTATGATATGAAGTCATTTGGATTTTTACAAATTCTTTGAAAGACAGGGTCTTTTTTTGCTGAGTTTATTAAAGATTATAGTCATATTTATCAGTCATTAAGATATTTGGGCTTGCTGAGCTGCAAGTTCTATGATGTAAACTCGGATACAAGAGGAATTTCATTTTTACGTATTGTCCAACAAGTGTTAAGGCCATGATTGTTTAATTTAAACCTTTTAAATTATTCAAATATCTAATCTTAACTTTGTGTTTGCTTTTATAGCACTCACTGTGTCAGGGCTAATTTAGCATTTCAGCATGTTTTTCTAGATTCAGAACCTAAAACAATATTTATCAAGAAAGTGGTATTAGGTGTAGCACAACACATATTTTAATAGTTTAAGCATGTTGCAGAACAGTGATTCAAGTATTGACAAATGTATCTTAAGGGGGTTAGCCATTAGTGACCGAAGTTACTGACTGAGTTGACAACAGCTACTCAAAACAGACATATTTTTGCCTCCAAGATCAATAGAAGAAAAAAAAAACATTTGTAAAATATGGAAAATTATTAATTTAAATCCCCAATTAAAAACAAACGTTCTATTAGATCTTTTAGCACTCTGACGGAGTTTGTTTTACAGATTTGACAAATTGCATATTTTCTACTTTTATTCAAGTGGTATACACAGTAGCAATATAGTTTCTCCTAAGTTGCTTTATGATTCTAAAACCTAATTAAAATGAACATATTTGAACCATAGACTGAGTTGTCTAAAGCCACATTTTTGGGGGGGTCATATCAGATTTTAATCTGTTTTTCCTGAAGTCTGAACAGTCAAAAGCCACATGGAATCAGACATTTCAAGCCACATTTCAGCATAGGTGGTTTGAAGTCATAAATCTGATTCCTGGGCATGCGACGGTCAAATCTGATTTATTTGCCCTGAAGTGTTTTTTAGACTTTTGACATATCTTGTTACTTGCTAGCTCCTCTGACTGGTTGACAAGAACATGACGTGGTAGCTAACTAGCTTAATTGTTTACAAACAAATTAGTGAATGTACTACAACGCTGAACAGCTGCCTAGCTTGCTAGTTTACTGCTGTGGCTAGCCAAAAAGGACTTGTTTTGAAAGTTGGCTCGTCTCATCCTTTGAGGCTTCTACTAAGCTAACATATGTAATTGTTTTAAGATGGTCATACCATGGATCATAAACCTATTTGATAAAATATTGAATTTAGCCTTTACCACTATAGCTCATAGAATTGAATAACACTTTTATAAATGGCAACTACCTCCATACTTCCATTTAATTTGTATGGGTTACCTTGTCTTGTAGCAATACCTGTAATCAGGAGATGGTATAGCTAACCCTGCTCATTTCTGATTCATTTTGAGTTTTTTAGGAGTCACAGTTTTGAGAAAAATATTCCTTAATCAGAGGGCTATTGCAAGAAACAAAATTTTCAACACTTTTGTGGGGAGTTAGACATTTTGATCCTACAGGACTGCGGCATTTCCTGGCACAGAGCCTGACAGGGAAATTAACAATACTAAAAATATTTTTACAAATTACAAAAAATGTTTTCCTTTATCAAATTCACCTATAAAATAAAGTTTCCCTGCCGGACAAGGATTGTCCCCAACTTTCAAGAATCTTTTAACTAACCTGATTAAGCTTATCTACCAGCTTCTTATTAGAATCAGGTGCACTTGATTAGGACTGGAGGGAACATTTACCATAAACAGGGTTGGAGAGCCCTGCTTTAGAGAAGTCATTTGGTTCGATGATGGTATCTGAGGGCCAGGACCCTGGACAGCACACAAGACCGATGTTGCTGCTACCCTTCCTGTCATAATCAGCACCATGGAGAGTGCTAGCTCACTGGTACTCAGGCAGTTTTGTTCACTGAGCTTGGCTGTGTTTACACAGGCAGCCAAATTCTGATCTTTCCCAATTATGGGCAAAATAGCTGATCGAATTGGTCAAAAGATCAAATGCAATTACTAAACTGTTCATTTTGAATTGATGGGATGGTACATTATCTAAGGTGAGTCCTGAATACTGCAACTAGCGAATGCATTGAGTTGTCACTAATAGCCCAGAGTATAGCTATTTCAACATTTTGGACAGTTCAGTCTTGGAATCCTAGTTCTCTGAAGAATCAGTCAAATATGGTTTAATATATTTGAATAGATAACACTTAATCTAATTATCAAATAAAAATGTGTATTTGTATACAAGCTTGTTTTCAACAACTATGAAACATTGTTTGCGTAGGGGTCCTCTGCCAAATTGATCTTGAGTATTATAATTCATAACCATCTTGTCCAAAGTAAATGAGACTATAAATAAACACATTAAAACTATGGATAAATAAACCTACCCCTACTAATATCATGCATTTCCTGTCTCAATAACCAAAAATGGGTAGTGGCTTATTTCCAAGAAACTATAGAAAAAGAGACCTTTCATGGAAAAACAGAGGACAGTAATTCTTAGTTAATTGTCCAAAAACAACTAGAATATTGAACCTGAAATAAACATATTCCACCATGATATTAACCATCCATGTTTAGGTTATGATGTACCAAAAGGAACACACTACTGTATAGAGGACATCTGGCATTTGTATGTGGCACACTACCTGGCAAAACAGTCTGCTAAAAGACAATAGAAATACTTGCAACAAGAGATTAAACATATTTGTAAGAGAGTAGAAGTTTGGACAATGGTAATAGCTGACCTGTGTACATGACCCCCTTATCTCAGTGATAATTTGATAGGTAAAATAGAATTAACTGGGCCGAAACTGTATGAGAACACGTGTTGAGAGAGGATAGTGAACTTACAATCCGCAAACAAAGATCTAAGCATCACAGGTAGGTGGCAGTATGCAAACGTAGTTATATTGCAAGAAATAACGTTATTTTTTTTTTTCATTATATGTTTAGAATCTTCCTATGATATCTTTGAGAAAATTAGTCCTGGGTTTTGAATACTTGTGTCAGACACTTTTTTTCTCTGTCCTCAGCAGTGTGACCTGAACATATTGTAGTTTGCTGTCCTACATTATTCTGGGGGTGGCGGGTGACTCTAAAGCTGTGTGGTGATGGAGTCCTGCTCAGCCCACCACTCTGAAGAGTCCAGCTCATCACAAGGTCCTATCCAGGACTCATACATGTCCTCACTAGAGCCCAGGAGGACAGCCTGGGAGCTGGAGGCCCTGATGCTGGAGGCCCTGATGCCAGAAGCACAGTGCAGGGGTGGCAGGGAGAGGCCCGTGGGCGGTAGGGAGTGACCCGGGGTCGGCAGAGAGGGGCCTGGGGGCGGCAGGGAGAGGCTCGGGGGCCGTAGGAGCAGGCTGTCACTCCCGTTAGCCTGCTGGGGTGGGGCCTGGGTAGGGGCTTGGGCCTGGGTAGGGGCCTGGGCCTGGGTAGGGGCCTGGGGTAGCTCTTTCAGGTTCACCCCCAGCCGGTCCAGGTGGAACTGGCTGTATGTAACCTGGGGATCGGGGGCGATATGGACGTCCGGCCAGGTTGTGGGCTGATGAAGTAGGCCATCTGAGATGCTGTAGGTGGGCTGGTGCATGCAGGGAGGAGGGGCCCTGTGCTCTGGGACGTGTCCGTTCATGCGGGAGAAGAGCAGACCCAGCCGCCTGATGGAGTCTCTCTTGGACTTGGAGAAGCGCTGCAGCTGGCCACCAGTGCGGCTGAACACAGCAAATGAAGGGGAGGAGGAGGAGAACCGCAGCCCGTTGCACTTTGGTTTGTTGTCCACTGGCCCCTCCACCCCTGACATGGACTTAAAGAGGGCAGAGACACTGAATCCAGAGTCCTTGCTCTTCCTCTCAGCGGTTGACATGCTGAAGGACACCCCCTTGGCCCCTTGGTCCCTGGACTGACCCTGTCCGGCCCCTCCCTCCCCCTCATTGTTGGCCTCGTCCTGCTGAGTGGCCTCACTGCTGGATGAATAGGTTCTCCGCGGGGGCTTCCTGTTCCCCAGCAGATCCAACACCTCATAGCGGAAACTGGAGATGTCCTGCTTCAGCTCCTACAGATCAGTTAAGAGGGGGATAGAGAGGATGGACAGACCAGTTAAGAGGGGGATAGAGAGGATGGACAGACCAGTTAAGAGGATGGACAGATCAGTTAAGAGGGGGATAGAGAGGATGGACAGAAAAGTTAAGAGGGGGGTAGAGGATGGACAGAACAGTTAAGAGGGGGATATAGAGGATGGACAACAGTTAAGAGGGGGATATAGAGGATGGACAGATCAGTTAAGAGGGGGATAGAGAGGATGGACAGACCATTTAAGAGGGGGATAGAGATGATGGACAGAACAGTTAAGAGGGGGATAGAGAGGATGGACAGACCAGTTAAGAGGGGGATAGAGAGGATGGACAGACCAGTTAAGAGGATGGACAGAACAGTTAAGAGGGGGAGAGAGAGGATGGACAGATCAGTTAAGAGGATGGACAGAACAGTTAAGAGGGGGATAGAGAGGATGGACAGAACAGTTAAGAGGGGGATAGAGAGGATGGACAGACCAGTTAAGAGGATGGACAGATCAGTTAAGAGGGGGATATAGAGGATGGACAGAACAGTTAAGACGGGGATAGAGAGGATGGACAGATCAGTTAAGAGGATGGACAGAACAGTTAAGAGGATGGACAGATCAGTTAAGAGGATGGACAGAACAGTTAAGACGGGGATAGAGAGGATGGACAGATCAGTTAAGAGGATGGACAGAACAGTTAAGAGGATGGACAGATCAGTTAAGACGGGGATAGAGAGGATGGACAGATCAGTTAAGAGGATGGACAGATCAGTTAAGAGGATGGACAGAACAGTTAAGAGGATAGACAGAACAGTTTAGAGGATGGACAGAACAGTTAAGAGGGGGAGAGAGAGGATGGACAGATCAGTTAAGAGGATGGACAGAACAGTTAAGAGGGGGATAGAGAGGATGGACAGAACAGTTAAGAGGGGGATAGAGAGGATGGACAGACCAGTTAAGAGGATGGACAGATCAGTTAAGAGGGGGATATAGAGGATGGACAGAACAGTTAAGACGGGGATAGAGAGGATGGACAGATCAGTTAAGAGGATGGACAGAACCGTTAAGAGGATGGACAGATCAGTTAAGAGGATGGACAGAACAGTTAAGACGGGGATAGAGAGGATGGACAGATCAGTTAAGAGGATGGACAGAACAGTTAAGAGGATGGACAGATCAGTTAAGACGGGGATAGAGAGGATGGACAGATCAGTTAAGAGGATGGACAGAACAGTTAAGACGGGGATAGAGAGGATGGACAGAACAGTTAAGAGGATGGACAGATCAGTTAAGAGGATGGACAGATCAGTTAAGAGGATGGACAGATCAGTTAAGAGGATGGACAGAACAGTTAAGAGGATAGACAGAACAGTTTAGAGGATGGACAGAACAGTTAAGAGGATGGACAGATCAGTTAAGAGGATGGACAGATCAGTTAAGAGGATGGACAGAACAGTTAAGAGGATGGACAGATCAGTTAAGAGGATGGACAGATCAGTTAAGAGGATGGACAGATCAGTTAAGAGGATGGACAGAACAGTTACGACGGGGATAGAGAGGATGGACAGATCAGTTAAGAGGATGGACAGAACAGTTAAGAGGATGGACAGATCAGTTAAGAGGATGGACATATCAGTTAAGAGGATGGACAGATCAGTTAAGAGGGGGATAGAGAGAGGATGGACAGAACAGTTAAGAGGGGGATAGAGAGGATGGACAGAACAGTTAAGACGGGGATAGAGAGGATGGACAGAACAGTTAAGAGGATGGACAGAACAGTTAAGAGGATGGACAGATCAGTTAAGAGGATGGACAGATCAGTTAAGAGGATGGACAGATCAGTTAAGAGGGGGATAGAGAGGATGGACAGAACAGTTAAGAGGGGGATAGAGAGGATGGACAGAACAGTTAAGAGGATGGACAGAACAGTTAAGAGGATGGACAGATCAGTTAAGAGGATGGACAGATCAGTTAAGAGGGGGATAGAGAGGATGGACAGAACAGTTAAGAGGGGATATAGAGGATGGACAGACCAGTTAAGAGGGGGATAGAGAGGATGGACAGAACAGTTAAGACGGGGATAGAGAGGATGGACAGATCAGTTAAGAGGATGGACAGAACAGTTAAGAGGATGGACAGATCAGTTAAGACGGGGATAGAGAGGATGGACAGATCAGTTAAGAGGATGGACAGAACAGTTAAGACGGGGATAGAGAGGATGGACAGAACAGTTAAGAGGATGGACAGATCAGTTAAGAGGATGGACAGATCAGTTAAGAGGATGGACAGAACAGTTAAGAGGATAGACAGAACAGTTAAGAGGATGGACAGAACAGTTAAGAGGATGGACAGATCAGTTAAGAGGATGGACAGATCAGTTAAGAGGATGGACAGAACAGTTAAGAGGATGGACAGATCAGTTAAGAGGATGGACAGAACAGTTAAGACGGGGATAGAGAGGATGGACAGATCAGTTAAGAGGATGGACAGAACAGTTAAGAGGATGGACAGATCAGTTAAGACGGGGATAGAGAGGATGGACAGATCAGTTAAGAGGATGGACAGAACAGTTAAGACGGGGATAGAGAGGATGGACAGAACAGTTAAGAGGATGGACAGATCAGTTAAGAGGATGGACAGATCAGTTAAGAGGATGGACAGAACAGTTAAGAGGATAGACAGAACAGTTTAGAGGATGGACAGAACAGTTAAGAGGATGGACAGATCAGTTAAGAGGATGGACAGATCAGTTAAGAGGATGGACAGAACAGTTAAGAGGATGGACAGATCAGTTAAGAGGATGGACAGATCAGTTAAGAGGATGGACAGATCAGTTAAGAGGATGGACAGAACAGTTACGACGGGGATAGAGAGGATGGACAGATCAGTTAAGAGGATGGACAGAACAGTTAAGAGGATGGACAGATCAGTTAAGAGGATGGACATATCAGTTAAGAGGATGGACAGATCAGTTAAGAGGGGGATAGAGAGAGGATGGACAGAACAGTTAAGAGGGGGATAGAGAGGATGGACAGAACAGTTAAGACGGGGATAGAGAGGATGGACAGAACAGTTAAGAGGATGGACAGAACAGTTAAGAGGATGGACAGATCAGTTAAGAGGATGGACAGATCAGTTAAGAGGATGGACAGATCAGTTAAGAGGGGGATAGAGAGGATGGACAGAACAGTTAAGAGGGGGATAGAGAGGATGGACAGAACAGTTAAGAGGATGGACAGAACAGTTAAGAGGATGGACAGATCAGTTAAGAGGATGGACAGATCAGTTAAGAGGGGGATAGAGAGGATGGACAGAACAGTTAAGAGGGGATATAGAGGATGGACAGACCAGTTAAGAGGGGGATAGAGAGGATGGACAGAACAGTTAAGACGGGGATAGAGAGGATGGACAGATCAGTTAAGAGGATGGACAGAACAGTTAAGAGGATGGACAGATCAGTTAAGACGGGGATAGAGAGGATGGACAGATCAGTTAAGAGGATGGACAGAACAGTTAAGACGGGGATAGAGAGGATGGACAGAACAGTTAAGAGGATGGACAGATCAGTTAAGAGGATGGACAGATCAGTTAAGAGGATGGACAGAACAGTTAAGAGGATAGACAGAACAGTTAAGAGGATGGACAGAACAGTTAAGAGGATGGACAGATCAGTTAAGAGGATGGACAGATCAGTTAAGAGGATGGACAGATCAGTTAAGAGGATGGACAGATCAGTTAAGAGGATGGACAGAACAGTTAAGAGGATGGACAGATCAGTTAAGAGGATGGACAGATCAGTTAAGAGGATGGACAGATCAGTTAAGAGGATGGACAGATCAGTTAAGAGGATGGACAGATCAGTTAAGAGGATGGACAGATCAGTTAAGAGGATGGACAGAACAGTTAAGACGGGGATAGAGAGGATGGACAGACCAGTTAAGAGGATAGACAGAACAGTTAAGAGGATGGACAGAACAGTTAAGAGGATGGACAGATCAGTTAAGAGGATGGACAGATCAGTTAAGAGGATGGACAGATCAGTTAAGAGGATGGACAGATCAGTTAAGAGGATGGACAGAACAGTTAAGAGGATGGACAGATCAGTTAAGAGGATGGACAGATCAGTTAAGAGGATGGACAGATCAGTTAAGAGGATGGACAGATCAGTTAAGAGGATGGACAGATCAGTTAAGAGGATGGACAGATCAGTTAAGAGGATGGACAGAACAGTTAAGACGGGGATAGAGAGGATGGACAGACCAGTTAAGAGGATGGACAGATCAGTTAAGAGGGGGATAGAGAGGATGGACAGAACAGTTAAGAGGGGGATAGAGAGGATGGACAGACCAGTTAAGAGGGGGATATAGAGGATGGACAGACCAGTTAAGAGGATGGACAGAGCAGTTAAGAGGGGGATAGAGAGGATGGACAGAACAGTTAAGACGGGGATAGAGAGGATGGACAGAACAGTTAAGAGGGGGATAGAGAGGATATAGAGATCCACAATGAGGGACAGTTAGATATTGTTCTATGACTATGGTATAAAGGCACATTTTGTGGATGAATGTTTAAATAGGAAACTTCTGAGAAACCTACCTTAAAATTCTCCTCAGTCAGTCCCTCGTCTGTCTTAGCACTGCGGATCATGGCTGCTACATGCCTCTTTACCAGGTTCCTGATCACCTCCTGCACATAGGGGTGGCAGGGTAGCCTAGTGGTTAGAGCGTTGGACTAGTAACCGTTCAAAGTTCAAACCCCAGCGCTGACAAGGTACAAATCTGTCATTCTGCCCCTGAACAGGTAGTTAATCCACTGTTCCTAGACCAGTTAACCCACTGTTCCTAGGCCAGTTAACCCACTGTTCCTAGACCAGTTAACCCACTGTTCCTAGACCAGTTAACCCACTGTTCCTAGACCAGTTAACCCACTGTTCCTAGACCAGTTAACCCACTGTTCCTAGACCAGTTAACCCACTGTTCCTAGACCAGTTAACCCACTGTTCCTAGACCAGTTAACCCACTGTTCCTAGACCAGTTAACCCACTGTTCCTAGACCAGTTAACCCACTGTTCATGGACCAGTTAACCCACTGTTCCTAGGCCGACATTGAAAATAAGAATTTGTTCTGACTTGCCTAGTTAAATATAAATAAATAGACCATTACATACTCTACTACATTATGTAATGAATGATGAAGTTATGGGCATATTTAACAAATTAGCATCTTGTAAGCTATTTTTCTAGACTTGTACCTCCCTAAGGAGGAAATGATCTGAGATGTGGGTAAAGGAGCTCTTCCTTCCTTACATGCATACATTTGCATTCTGGGTTTAACAAGGAAACACTGTTTAGGCATATTCAGACATTGTTATTAGCTTGAGGTGAAAATCTGGACGGGCATAACTTTGCATTCATTTGCATGTTCAGGAGACAAATTACCAATCAAGCCGGACTCTTTATTTTACAGGTGGATTATTTTGCGAATAAACAAATCCATGACATTTTTTTGTGGAGGAGGATATTTGTGGAGGTGCTTGTATATTTAATCTAACAATCTACACTATGGAAGGGTAAGAAACACGCATAACACTCAACTCAACACATGCACAAAGGGCTGCCTCAGAGCACCCCTTTCTCTGATAGGCTCTGCCTTATTGCCCAATCTCATTCATTTGGAGCGGCAGCTGTATTCCTTGATGAAGTAGGTTCATTGGACAGCGCAGCCTCCAGTCAAAGCATTTAAGTCTGGTTTAGTCTGCTTGGTATTAGAAGTCAGTGGGGGAGCCCCAGCAGCACAAGGCCCCGGCTGGGGGAAGGGAAGGAGAGGAGGGACGCCAAAGGTGGGGCTAATTGCAATTACTGAGGCGAGGACAGACTGATAAGTGCAGGGGGGATAATATATTCTGTCCTACCCTGCTGCACGGTCAACAGTGTAATATATAATGTCTCCCACTCTGCTACATGGTCAACAGTGTAACATATTCTAATAAACATGTGCAGCACAAATGTTTGGTACAGTATATTAATGTCAGGGATCTGGCTCAATAAGAGGTGTTTGTGAGAGATGTGTAAACAAATCAAATCAAATGTATTTATATAGCCCTTCTTACATCAGCTGATATCTCAAAGTGCTGTACAGAAACCCAGCCTAAAACCCCAAACAGCAAGCAATGCAGGTGTAAAAGCTCTTGTCCGTGGTTGTTATGATAGCAGACGGTTACCTGATAGTGCTGGTTCTGAATCAGGTTGTCAGCATGACGCTCCTAGAACCACATGAAAAGCAGAAGAATCGAATGACTTGATGACTTGTTGTTATGCAGAATTTCTATCAACAGCACAGATATATCAGTATCACTGTACAGGTCTCTCTGCATGTTACAGTTGTACTGGGAGAGTGACTTAAATAAACATGTTCTGAACCGTGCTTAAAGACCTAAGGAATTTCTATACATACAGAGCATTAGGAAAGTATTCAGACCCCTTGACTTTTTCCACATTTTGTTACATTACAGGCTTATTCTAAAATGGATTATTAGTGTTTTCCCTCATCAATCGACACACAATAACCCATAACGACGAAGCAAAAACAGGTTTTTAGACATTACTGCAAATGTATTTAAAATAAAAAACAAATATCACATTTACATAAGTATTCAGACCCTTTACTTTGTTGAAGCACATTTGACAGTGATTACAGCTTTGAGTCCTCTTTGGTATGACGCTACAAGCTTGGCACATTTGTATTTGGGGGGTTTCTCCCATTCTTCTCTGCAGATCCTCTCAAGCTCTGTCAGGTTGGATGGGGAGCGTCGCTGCACAGCTATTTTCAGGTCTCTCCAGAGATGTTCGATCGGATTCAAGTCCGGGCTCTGGCAGGGCCACTCAAGGACATTCAGAGACTTGTCTCAAAGCCACTCCTGCGTTGTCTTGGCTGTGTGCTTAGGGATGTTGTCCTGTTGGAAGGTGATCCTTTGCCCCAGTCTGAGGTCCTGACCACTCTGGAGCAGGTTTCGTCAAGGATCTCTCTGTACTTTGCGCCGTTCATCTTTCCCTCGATCCTGACTAGTCTCCCAGTCCCTGCCGCTGAAAAAAATCCCAACAGCATGATGCGGCCACCACCATGCTTCACTGTAGGGAGGGTGCCAGGTTTCCTCCAGACGTGACACTTGGCATTCAGGCCAAAGAGTTCAATCTTGGTCTCATCAGACCAGAGAATCTTGTTCCTCATGGTCTGAGAGTCTTTTAGGTGCCTTTTGGCAAACTACAAGCGTGCTGTCATGTTGTCACGCCCTGATCTGTTTCACCTGTCCTTGTGATTGTCTCCACCCCCTCCAAGTGTCGCTTATTTTCCCCAGTGTATTTAACCCTGTGTTTCCTGTCTCTCTGTGCCAGTGTATTTACCCCTGTGTTTCCTGTCTCTCTGTGCCAGTGTATTTAACCCTGTGTTTCCTGTCTCTCTGTGCCAGTGTATTTAACCCTGTGTTTCCTGTCTCTCTGTGCCAGTTCGTCTTGTTTGGTTAGTCAAGTCAACCCGTGTGTTTTTCCAATACTCCTTTGGCTATTCTCCTTTTTCTAGTCCTACCGGTTTCCACCCTTGCCTGTTTCTGGACTCTCTACCTGCCTGCCTGACTATTCTGCCTGCCTTGACCAGGAGCCTGTCTGCCACTCTGTACCTCCTGGACTCTGATCTGGTTTTGACCTTTTGCCTGTCCACGACCATTCTCTTGCCAACCCCTTTGGATTGTTAAACATTGTAAGACTCCAACCATCTCCCTTCTGGGTCTGCATGTGGGTCTCGCCTTGTGCCTTGATACATGTGCCTTATACTGAGGAGTGGCTTCCATAAAGGCCTGATTGGTGGAGTGCTACAGACATGGTTGTCCTTCTGGAAGGTTCTCCCATCACCGCAGAGGAACTCTGGAGCTCTGTCAGAGTGACCATTGGGTTCTTGGTCACCTCCCTGACCAAGGCCCTTCTCCCCCGATTGCTCAGTTTGGCCGGGCGGGCCAGCTCTAGGAAGAGTCTTGGTGGTTCCAAACTTCTTCTATTTAAGAATGATGGAGGCCACTGTGTTCTTGGGGAACTTCAATGCTGCAGACATTTTTTTGATACCCTTCCCCAGATCTGTGCCTCGACACAATCCTGTCTCAAAGCTCTTCGACCTCATGGCTTGGTTTTTGCTCTGACATGCACTGTCAACTGTGGGACCTTATATAGACAGGTGTGTGCCTTTCTAAATCATGTCCAATCAATTGAATTTACCACAGGTGGACTCCAATCAAGTTGTAGAAACATCTCAAGGTTGATCAATGGAAACAGAACGCACCTGAACTAAAACTAAAAACTAATTTCATCCATTTTAGAATAAGCCTGTAACGTAACAAAATGTGGAAAAAGTCCAAGGGTATGAATACTTTCCAAATGCTCTGTGCATTGCCTTCATAATCAGCAGTAGGAAAGGATTGCATTAATATGGAGTGGGCTCAAATTGCACAATGTATATATTTTAGAGCAATGAAAAAGACATGAGCCATTAGCAGTAAATGAATTAAATGACCACCACAGTTTTACATGTATTTCATGGCTTGTCCTCCTCTGTCCTGTTAGATGCACCCATACAAGGATCATTTCTGTCTTTTCTTCCGCTATATTTTCTCCTCTTCAACCATACTGCTGATCTAAAGGGTGCATATGCCTTATTATCTTATATCCCTATACATGTGTCTTTTTTTTATTAACTTTTTCACCTTTATTTAACCAGGTAGGCTAGTTGAGAACAAGTTGTCATTTGCAACTGCAACCTGGCCAAGATAAAGCATAGCAGTTCCGACACATACAACAACACAGAGTCACACATGGAATGAAAAAAGCATAGTCAATAATACAGTAGAAAAAAAGAAAACAAAGTCTATATACAGTGAGTGCAAATGAGGTCAAATAAGAGAGTTAAGGCAATAAATAGGCCATGGTGGCAAAGTAATTACAATATGGCAATTAAACACTGGAATGGTAGATGTGCAAAAGATGGATGTGCAAGTAGAGATACTGTGGTGCAAAAAGAGCAAAATAAATAAATACAGTATGGGAATGAGGTAGATAGATGGGCTGTATACAGATGGGCTATGAACAGGTGCAGTGATGTGTGAGCTGCCCTGACAGCTGGTTCTTAAAGCTAGTGAGGGAGATGGGAATCTCCAGCTTCAGTGATTTTTGCAGTTCGTTCCAGTCAGTGGCAGCAGAGAACTGGAAGGAAAGCCGACCAAAGGAGGAATTAGCTTTGGGGGTGACCAGTGAGATATACCTGCTGGAGCGCGTGCTACGAGTGGGTGCTGCTATGGTGACCAGTGAGCTGAGATAAGGCGGAGCTTTACCTAGTGGTGAGTAGTGTGTGTTGGAGGCTATTTTATAGATGACATCACGTAGGATGGTCAGTTTTACGAGGGTATGTTTGGCAGCATGAGTGAAGGAAGCTTTGTTGCGAAATAGGAAGCCGATTATAGATTTAATTTTGGATTGGAGATGCTTATTAATGTGAGTCTGGAAGGAGAGTTTACAGTCTATCCAGAAACCTAGGTATTTGTAGTTATCCACGTATTCTAAGTCAGAGCCGCCCAGAGTAGTGATGCTGGATGGGGGGGCAGGTGTGGGCAATGATCGGTTGAATAGCATGCATTTAGTTTTATTTGTGTTTAAGAGCAGTTGGAGGCCACGGAAGGAGAGTTGTATGGCATTGAAGCTCGTCTGGAGGTTAGTTAACACAGTGTCCAAAGAAGGGCCAGAAGTATACAGAATGGTGTCGTCTGCATAGAGGTGGATCAGAGAATCACCAGCAGCAAGAGCGACATCATTGATGTTTACAGGGAAGAGAGTCGGCCCGAGAATTGAACCCTGTGGCACCCCCATAGAGACTGCCAGAGGTCCGGACAACAGGCCCTCCAATTTGACACACTGAGCTCTATCAGAGAAGTAGCTGTTGAACCAGGCGAGGCAATCATTTGAGAAACCAAGGCTGTTGAGTCTGCCAATAAGAATGTGGTGATTGACAGAGTCGAAAGCCTTGGCCAGGTCGATGAATACAGCTGCACAGTAATGTCTCTTATCGATGGCGGTTATGATATCATTAAGGACCTTGAGCGTGGCTGAGTTTGTGTCTGTTGTGTTTGATTGGTTGAAGGCAATGTGCCTGTGTTTTAGCAGGATTGTGGAGTAGAGCAGTAGAACAGTAGACTATGAGAACAGTAGAACAGGCAATTGCTGCTAGCAGAGGAGAGAAGTTCAGCTGAATGGGAAACGTCCAGGGAATTGGGAGCATGAGGCAGGGTTGCTTGGCAACATGTGCCTGCTCACTTCAGCTGGAAGCTGGACAACCAGGATATACAGCCCTTAGTCAGTAACATCCCAGCTGGGCCAAACACTGCCAGCCCCAACGCTATTCTAAAGCTCTCCATGACATTTACAGGCAAGGATCCTGTTTGGATGTTATATGGAAATAGAAGAACAGGACATTGATGAGTACTAAACCGATCACATGAAAGAGAGTGAACATGAACATCCTTCTCTGACATGACACAGCCAAAGGAGACTGCCTGGTGAAATGTGGTGAACGTGTCTACTATGTTGACAGGTTTGTACATGTTCTACCGTGAACTCCTTTAAGTTCTCGTGTTTCCTCAGGTCGTCAGGGCTGGGCTGGTCCCCTCCACACAGGCGGTTGTACGTCCACACACACAGGTACCACACTGACTTGGGGCTGGGGACGATGTTGAAGGGCGGAGGGAGAGTTCCTCCCTCGTCGAAATAACTCATCCACAGCTTGGTACGGGCAAACTTCCATTCAATGTCCGCATGGTCCTGTACAAGGGCATTTAGATATTAAAGGAGGCTGAGGATTCACTAGTAGAATTGAAACTCTTAAATCCTATTCAGTCACCGTTATTATCACAGAGTGATGACTACCCACTTAACAGCAGGGCTAAAATACTTGTTTCCTCATCCTGTACTTACATCCTGTCTCCCCTTCCATAGATGTGCCTCAGGCAATGAGCTGTTGTCTGAGTGGAGGGGTGAGGGTTTGGTTGGTTGATCAAAGTGTCTGTGTTTGTGTGTGTGTGTGCGTGCGTGCGTGCGTGGTGTGTGTGTGTGTGTGCGCGTGCGTGCGTGCGTGCGGTGTGCGTGGTGTGTGTGTGTGTGTGCGTGTGTGTGGTGTGGTGTGTGCGTGCGTGCGTGGTGTGTGTGTGTGTGCGCGCGTGCGTGCGTGCGTGCGTGCGGTGTGTGTGTGTGTGTGTGTGTGTGTGGTGTGTGCGTGCGTGCGTGCGTGCGTGCGTGCGTGCGTGGTGTGTGTGTGTGCGCGCGTGCATGCGTGCGTGCGTGCGTGCGGTGTGTGTGTGTGTGTGTGTGTGTGTGTGTGGTGTGTGTGGTGTGTGCGTGCGTGCGTGCGTGCGTGCGTGCGTGCGTGCGTGCGTGCGTGCGTGCGTGCGTGCGTGGTGTACTTAGGTTTTTTCCCACAGCTCCCAAGGGGGGTGATACATGGGCGGAAGGCCTCTATCCTCATCTTACATAAAGCTCTGGCAGAAAGGTTACATGGAGGAAATGTCTCTGTGTGATGCAGCACCAGAAAAATACAGACTCTCTGAGGTGAAAACTCACCTTCAATAAAACCTTCATGATCTACAATATATTTTATGACAATTACTCATCTGGTACTTATTCCTGCAGAGAGTGAGAGACGCTTTGCATAACTTCTTGGAGATCAACTGCAAGACACGCTCAGCATGCAGCAGAAGCACTGATCATTATTGGGGTTTTTTTGCATACCAAAGTCTTTACCCATAAGCACCAGCAAGAACTCCACAAAAAAAAGATGGCCACCCCACTGGGCGAGGACGTCAATTCAATGTCTATTCCACATTGGTTCAACATAATTTCATTAAGATGCCGTGTAAACAACGCTGATTCAACCAGAGTGTAACCAGTGGGATGTGAGTTCCCATAATGATTCAACCAGAGTGTAACCAGTGGGATGTGAGTTCCCATAATGATTCAACCAGAGTGTAACCAGTAGGATGTGAGTTCCCATAATGATTCAACCAGAGTGTAACCAGTGGGATGTGAGTTCCCATAATGATTCAACCAGAGTGTAACCAGTGGGATGTGAGTTCCCATAATGATTCAACCAGAGTGTAACCAGTGGGATGTGAGTTCCCATAATGATTCAACCAGAGTGTAACCTGTGGGATGTGAGTTCCCATAATGATTCAACCAGAGTGTAACCAGTGGGATGTGAGTTCCCATAATAAAGGAGCTAGCAGACATCTGTGTGTGTGTGTGTGTGTGTGTGTGTGTGTGTGTGTGTGTATGTGTCTCTCTGACTCACAGCGATGAGCTGATAGGAATTATTCATCATGGCGATGAGCATGTTGAGCAGCACCACCAGGGAGATAACGTTGTAGGTACCGAACATGGTGGCTCCCACAAACTCTGTAAACTCATGGCGTGCCTTCACGTTGGTCACGTACAGGTTGAGCAGGCCGAATATGGACCAGAACAGGGACTGCAGCGTCTCAAACAGCCTGGGGAAGAACACCATACAGAGACAGACTTTCTTTGAGTTTTGTGTTTTTCTACAAAACCCTTTATTTGGACTTTGATGAGCCAGAAACGATTACCATAGTCCTGTAAGCTGCAAATGCAGCGTTGCCAACCAAGAGCAAGGATTAGAAAGCCAGACAGCAGAAGCCTTTGAATCCTAAACTGATATTTTGCATTACAGTAACTCAATGAACCTCTAAAACCTCCCAAAACAGATGGAGGCGAGAGACACAAACGGCTCATTCTCCAGAATGACTCAGGGGCTGCAGGAAGAAAATGAGATTTAGTACACTGCAGTATATTTGATTCATTACGGGAGAGGGAGAGGATTATGTGTATACTGTTAGTTTCTCTGTGAAACATCGGGACAAATGAAAAGGGCTTTTCTATTGTAATAGGTATTGGAGTATAATACCCTGTTTTGTACCTGCCACCCTCCTCCTGCTCCTCTTCCCAAACACTTCTGTCTATTTACATCTCTTCGTATTCTCCTCCTCCTCTCTCAATTTCCTCTCTCAACCCTCCTCCCTCTACCCTCCTTACTTTACCCTGCCTTCTACTTCTTCCCTCCCTTCCTTGTCTCAGAATGTACTGGTCCCATCCATCTCTCTATACACCCTTCTTTCTGTTTATCCAAACCCCTCCTTTTGTCATTACACAGTATCTGCCTTTCTCCGTTCTCATTTCCCCAGGACAAAGGGTCTCAGATGAGATGACTCACGTAGAGAAGGCGTTGTTCTGCTTCTCACAGCGGATCCCCTTGCAGTTGTTGGGCTCGTCCGAGGCCTTGGTCTCGTAGTAGAAGTACAGCTGGTTGAGCCCGTTGGCGAAGGCCAGCAGCACCAGGCAGTAGATGAAGAGGAACTTGAGGATGTCCAGCAACATGCGTCCCAGGGAGATCTGCAGAGGTCCCAGGTGGGAGTTGGCTGTGAACAGGGAGATGAGGCGCAGGGAGCTGAAGATGTTGGCGATAGCAAACAGGGCCTCGGCTATCAGCGTTGGGTGCCACATCTCCCACTCCTCCCGCGGCCGAGAGCTGTTGTACTGTTGTGGAGACGAGAGAGAGAGAGATAGAGAGCTGTTGTACTGTTGTGGGGACAAGAGAGAGAGAGCTGTTGTACTGTTATGGAGACAAGAGAGTGAGAGAGAGAGAGAGAGAGAGAGAGAGAGCTGCTGTACTGTTCTGGAGACAAGAGAGAGAGAGAGAGGACTGTTGTACTGTTGTGGGGACGAGAGAGAGAGAGAGCTGCGGTACAGTTGTGGAGACAAGAGAGAGAGAGCTGTTGTACTGTTGTGGAGATGAGAGAGAGAGAGAGCTGTTGTACTGTTGTGGAGACGAGAGAGAGAGAGAGAGTTGTGTTACTGTTATGGAGACAAGAGAGAGAGAGAGAGAGCTGTTATACTGTTGTGGAGATGAGAGAGAGAGAGAGAGAGAGAGAGAGAGAGAGAGAGAGCTGTTGTACTTTTGCGGAGACGAGAGAGAGAGAGAGAGAGCTGTTGTACTATTGTGGAGACAAGAGAGAGAGAGAGCTGATGTACTGTTGTGGAGACAAGAGAGAGAGAGAGAGAGCTGCTGTACTGTTGTGGAGACAAGAGAGAGAGAGAGCTGCTGTACTGTTGTGGAGACAAGAGAGAGAGAGCTGTTGTACTGTTGTGGAGACAAGAGAGAGAGAGAGAGAGAGCTGTTGTACTGTTATGGAGACAAGAGAGAGAGAACTGTTGTACTGTTGTGGAGACAAGAGAGAGAGAGAGAGAGAGAGAGATGTTGTACTATTG